>NW_026016709.1:0-111016 GCF_020379485.1 Brassica napus | reverse complement strand
TCATCTTCTAGTTCACCTTGCAAGAAGGCATTCTTCACATCCATTTGCCAAAGATCCCACTCTTGATTTACTGCAATGAAAGGATAATCCGGATTGTGTGAAGCTTGGCCACTGGTGCAAAGGTGTCTAGATAGTCTTCCCATAAACTGTGTGTATCCTCTTGCTACCAATCTGGTCTTTTTTCTTCTTGGTTTCCATTTGCAAGATACTTGATAGTGTGTATGAGTTTGCTGGTCACGGCTTTCTTCTCCTTTTGGAAGCTCTGTCTCATACCAGGTGTTGTTCCTCCTCCATGGCTCCCCATTTCATCATTCACTGATTCCCCTATTCTCATCATTCCATAGCTTCTGCATATGTTCTGGTATCCATTCCTGATCCAATGAACCCACAAAGGCTTGATGTTCTTCTGGATAGTGAGCTAGGGAGCACACGCCACTGGTGGGTGAGCTACTGCCTCTGCATTGAAGTAGACTCTGGTGTTGTTCCAGTTTGAAGCCGGCTTCTTGATCCTAGTACTTCTCCTAAGTAATGGCTGATTTTTCATTCTGAGTGCCTTCTCCACCTTCCAGTTTGATTCTGATCCTCTACTTCCTCTTGGTCATGGTGCTCTTCTTGATCATGAACTTCCTCAGATACAGGTGGTTCACCCTGATTTCCCCCCTCAGGATCAAGGGGAGCAGCTTCTTGGATCTCAACTTCATCTGTAGTTGTCTCGGTTGCTCTTCAGACCGGCTTGATCCTCCCACATTATCTGATCCTGCTTGTCCCGGCTCTTCCATAGGTAAGCTGACCCAATCTCCTCATGACTTGTCTGAGATTGGCTGCTCTATCTGATGCGGATTGAGACAAGTTCTCCAGCTCATTCCAATCCTTGTTGTGTAGTACCCTCTGGTTTCTACAAACTTCACATCTCTAGAATCAAGATCCTAGTCTCTGGTCTCTGCGTTCATAGCACTTATAGCCCTTCTGTTTGGTGAATACCCAATGAAACATAGCTCTTGTGCTCTTAGCCTCCAGTTTGTTCCTCAGTTCTCCTGGTTTCAACACAAAACAGGCAACCAAACACACGCATATGATCAATAGATGGTTTAGCTTTGTTCAATACCTCAAATGAGAGCAGTCTTTAGAACTCTGGTGAAATGCGGTTGATCAGGTAGCATGCAGTAGGACCGCATCACCCCAAAAGCTCTTGGGACACTAGTATGGACATCATGCTCCTAGTGACCTCCATGAGATGCTGTGTTCTTCCTCTCGGCCACACCATTTTGTTGGGGAGTGTATGGACAGCTGGTTTGATGAATCACACCTCGTTTGGCTAGATGGGCTTTGAATGCATTGCTGGTGTACTCTCCTCCATTATCTGATCTCAAAATCTTAACTTTGGCATTATAATGGTTAGAGACATTGTTTCAAAGTTTATAAATGCATCTAAGACCCATCCTTTGATTGTAAGAGAGTGATCCATGTGTACTTGGATTTCTCATCAATAAAGGTCACAAAATACTTGTGATGTTCTCTAGAAAGACATGGAGTGTCCATACATCGAGTGGATTAAATCAAAGCAGTGTTCATAGATTGTACTAGACTTGGGAAATACAGTTTTGCAATGTTTTCCTAAGATACAAGCTTCACAATCTTGCTGGAATGAAATACTAGGCAACATGATGTTCAAGGCACGAGAATGAGGATGTCCTAATCTAGCATGCCACATTACATCTTTAGGGAAATTAAAACTTGAATTGAAAGCAACAGATAGATCGGATGCAAGCTTAGTGTCTTCTAGCAAGTACAGGTTTCCCTTGCTCACACCTTTGCCAAGCAACCTACATGAGAGTCAATATCCTGAAAGTAGACATCATCAGGCGTAAATATAACATTGCAATTCAAGTCATTGGTCACCCTTTTCACAGATAATAGATTAGAAGTGAAACTAGGCATGTAGAAAGCTTTGGATTCTTTCTCAAATAATTTAAGTTCCCCTATGCCTTTAATTGGAACCTTGTTACCATCAGCTATCATAACATTTCCTACTGCAGGAGTGATATTTTTAATCAAATTTAAATCACTAATCATGTGATGAGAGGCTCCTGAGTCTATGACTAAGGGTTTAACTCTATCAGATTCATGAGCAACTTGAAACGCCGTGAATAAACTCCTAGGCAATTGATATGATGCACTAAGGGAGGAACCAAGAGTTTTACCAGACTCCTTGAGAGCTTTGATGAGTGCCTCAATGTCAGATTTCTTGATGGACTCATCCTGGTTTCCCTTGCCCTCATGAGTGCGGTAGGCCGTGGAAGCTTCTCCTACATCACCTGAGTAGTTTGCCCGACCATCAGTCTTGAACTTAGCCGGTTTGAGGTGTGGGTGAAGTATCCAGCACTTGTCCTTGCCGTGACCCTTCCTCTTGCAATGATCACACACCCACACTTTCTTTTCCTCCGGCTTGTAGTACCCTTTGTTGGCTACTCCGGCAGGTTTGCTCTCGGCTCCTTCAGCTTGATTGGCCATCACTAGCTCTCCCTTTCTCTTAAAGAGACCCACTGAGCCGTGCTCCTTCTGAATCTCAGCACACACTTCATCTAGAGATGGAAGCTCCTTGTTCCTCAGTATGTGCCTAATAAGGTCATCATACCCTGGGTTGAGAGTGAGCAGCAAGGCAAAGACCTTATCTTGCTCCCTTCTTTCATGTAGAACATCCGGATCAACTGTTGCGGGTCTGAGCATCTCTAGCTCAGCCCATAGAGACCGGAACTTCCCAAAATGAGCATCAAAGTCTGTGTCCTCTTGACTTAGAGAATTGATTGCTCCTTTTACTTCATACACCTTGCTGATGTTGGATTTGTTGGCATACACCTTCTTGAGAGTATCCCACAGCTCCTTGGAAGTTTCACAGAATGCATAAGCCTCTTGGAGAGAAGGGGCGAGGCTATTCTGGATGATAGACAACACCATGAGGTCCTCCTGACCTTTCTTCTTATCCCCAGCATCCGCAACCACCACTTCTTTGCCATCCTCTCCTAGGACAGTCTTCTTGGTGGGGCGGCCTTCTTCAACAATCTCCCAAAGACCTCTGCCTCCGAGAGCTGTTTTGGCAAGTCTTGCCCATGTCAGGTAGTTAGGACCCTTGAGAGTAACTGGTATCATTACCATCTTTGGGTTCTCGGAGGTATCCATCAAGAGAGAAAGAGAAACGAAAGTTTTGGATGAACTTTGCTACTTTTGGCAAATTCTGGAAATGAGATTGAAGAACACCTCAAGAACAGGATGAAAAAAATAGAAATAAAACACAGAGAGTTCGCGGAAGAAAAAGAGATTTAGGTCTCAAGAGCACAGCTGCTCTGATACCATGAGAGTTTTATAGGATTTATGTGAGAGTTTAAGGAAGATTTGTGAAGAGATTAGAGAAGAACTAGGTTGAACCGTGAGAGAGAGAGAGAGATTGACAAAGAGAATAATAGAGAACTCTTTCCCTTGAATGATTTGTTTATGGGAACAACCCATTTATAGAATTCATACAGCAAGATGTCGACATTAAGGAAACAATAAACAAGAAGTTAAGACAGAGGAGAGATGGGCAAAGTGGTCCTGGATAGTGACAGGTCCTAACGGGTGGGAAGACTTTGAATCTTAACCAGACCCGTGACCTGCACTCTCAACGGTTCCCCACTCCCTTAGGCGATTCCAAACATTCTTCTTGCCTTCTTCTCTTCTATATCAGTCACTCTTATGTCTTGCACTCCAAGTTAGGGTTGTCTTGTACGGACAGACTTGTCTAGCAAGGTAAGATGAGTGATTGCTTGATCCGGATGTAATTGTTCCCCTCTTGCTTCTTACTTCATTCTCCTCTCTTTATTGCTTCATGTCAACAATTAGAAATCGGGATAACTTCTTCATCCCAACTCCTATGAGATTTATTCAACTTCCTGGTGATTCTCCAACACTTTATGTATCCAAATCAAGCTTCTTACAAAGTGATTCATCCTGGTTTGATTGGAACGACGAAGAAGCTGTCCTATTCCCAAACTGGGAAACTGGAATCACCTGATTAGAAAGTGGGATAACTTCTTCATCCCAACTCCTATGAGATTTATTCAACTTCCTGGTGATTCTCCAACACTTTATGTATCCAAATCAAGCTTCTTACAAAGTGATTCATCCTGGTTGATTGGAACGAAGAAGAAGCTGTCCTATTCCCAAACTGGGAAACTGGAATCACCTGATTAGAAAGTGGGATAACTTCTTCATCCCAACTCCTATGAGATTTATTCAACTTCCTGGTGTTCTCCACCACTTTATGTATCCAAATCAAGCTTCTTACAAAGTGATTCATCCTGGTTTGATTGGAACGACGAAGAAGCTGTCCTATTCCCAAACTGGGAAACTGGAATCACCTGATTAGAAAGTGGGATAACTTCTTCATCCCAACTCCTATGAGATTTATTCAACTTCCTGGTGATTCTCCAACATTTTATGTATCCAAATCAAGCTTCTTACAAAGTGATTCATCCTGGTTTGATTGGAACGAAGAAGAAGCTGTCCTATTCCCAAACTGGGAAACTGGAATCACCTGATTAGAAAGTGGGATAACTTCTTCATCCCAACTCCTATGAGATTTATTCAACTTCCTGGTGATTCTCCACACTTTATGTATCCAAATCAAGCTTCTTACAAAGTGATTCATCCTGGTTTGATTGGAACGAGAAGAAGCTGTCCTATTCCCAAACTGGGAAACTGGAATCACCTGATTAGAAAGTGGGATAACTTCTTCATCCCAACTCCTATGAGATTTATTCAACTTCCTGGTGTTTCTCCACCACTTTATGTATCCAAATCAAGCTTCTTACAAAGTGATTCATCCTGGTTGATTGGAACGACGAAGAAGCTGTCCTATTCCCAAACTGGGAAACTGGAATCACCTGATTAGAAATGGGATAACTTCTTCATCCCAACTCCTATGAGATTTATTCAACTTCCTGGTGATTCTCCAACACTTTATGTATCCAAATCAAGCTTCTTACAAAGTGATTCATCCTGGTTTGATTGGAACGACGAAGAAGCTGTCCTATTCCCAAACTGGGAAACTGGAATCACCTGATTAGAAAGTGGGATAACTTCTTCATCCCAACTCCTATGAGATTTATTCAACTTCCTGGTGATTCTCCAACACTTTATGTATCCAAATCAAGCTTCTTACAAAGTGATTCATCCTGGTTTGATTGGAACGAAGAAGAAGCTGTCCTATTCCCAAACTGGGAAACTGGAATCACCTGATTAGAAAGTGGGATAACTTCTTCATCCCAACTCCTATGAGATTTATTCAACTTCCTGGTGATTCTCCAACACTTTATGTATCCAAATCAAGCTTCTTACAAAGTGATTCATCCTGGTTTGATTGGAACGACGAAGAAGCTGTCCTATTCCCAAACTGGGAAACTGGAATCACCTGATTAGAAAGTGGGATAACTTCTTCATCCCAACTCCTATGAGATTTATTCAACTTCCTGGTGATTCTCCAACACTTTATGTATCCAAATCAAGCTTCTTACAAAGTGATTCATCCTGGTTTGATTGGAACGACGAAGAAGCTGTCCTATTCCCAAACTGGGAAACTGGAATCACCTGATTAGAAAGTGGGATAACTTCTTCATCCCAACTCCTATGAGATTTATTCAACTTCCTGGTGATTCTCCAACACTTTATGTATCCAAATCAAGCTTCTTACAAAGTGATTCATCCTGGTTTGATTGGAACGACGAAGAAGCTGTCCTATTCCCAAACTGGGAAACTGGAATCACCTGATTAGAAAGTGGGATAACTTCTTCATCCCAACTCCTATGAGATTTATTCAACTTCCTGGTGATTCTCCAACACTTTATGTATCCAAATCAAGCTTCTTACAAAGTGATTCATCCTGGTTTGATTGGAACGACGAAGAAGCTGTCCTATTCCCAAACTGGGAAACTGGAATCACCTGATTAGAAAGTGGGATAACTTCTTCATCCCAACTCCTATGAGATTTATTCAACTTCCTGGTGATTCTCCACCATTTTATGTATCCAAATCAAGCTTCTTACAAAGTGATTCATCCTGGTTTGATTGGAACGACGAAGAAGCTGTCCTATTCCCAAACTGGGAAACTGGAATCACCTGATTAGAAAGTGGGATAACTTCTTCATCCCAACTCCTATGAGATTTATTCAACTTCCTGGTGATTCTCCAACACTTTATGTATCCAAATCAAGCTTCTTACAAAGTGATTCATCCTGGTTTGATTGGAACGACGAAGAAGCTGTCCTATTCCCAAACTGGGAAACTGGAATCACCTGATTAGAAAGTGGGATAACTTCTTCATCCCAACTCCTATGAGATTTATTCAACTTCCTGGTGATTCTCCAACACTTTATGTATCCAAATCAAGCTTCTTACAAAGTGATTCATCCTGGTTTGATTGGAACGACGAAGAAGCTGTCCTATTCCCAAACTGGGAAACTGGAATCACCTGATTAGAAAGTGGGATAACTTCTTCATCCCAACTCCTATGAGATTTATTCAACTTCCTGGTGATTCTCCACCACTTTATGTATCCAAATCAAGCTTCTTACAAAGTGATTCATCCTGGTTTGATTGGAACGACGAAGAAGCTGTCCTATTCCCAAACTGGGAAACTGGAATCACCTGATTAGAAAGTGGGATAACTTCTTCATCCCAACTCCTATGAGATTTATTCAACTTCCTGGTGATTCTCCAACACTTTATGTATCCAAATCAAGCTTCTTACAAAGTGATTCATCCTGGTTTGATTGGAACGACGAAGAAGCTGTCCTATTCCCAAACTGGGAAACTGGAATCACCTGATTAGAAAGTGGGATAACTTCTTCATCCCAACTCCTATGAGATTTATTCAACTTCCTGGTGATTCTCCAACACTTTATGTATCCAAATCAAGCTTCTTACAAAGTGATTCATCCTGGTTTGATTGGAACGACGAAGAAGCTGTCCTATTCCCAAACTGGGAAACTGGAATCACCTGATTAGAAAGTGGGATAACTTCTTCATCCCAACTCCTATGAGATTTATTCAACTTCCTGGTGATTCTCCAACACTTTATGTATCCAAATCAAGCTTCTTACAAAGTGATTCATCCTGGTTTGATTGGAACGACGAAGAAGCTGTCCTATTCCCAAACTGGGAAACTGGAATCACCTGATTAGAAAGTGGGATAACTTCTTCATCCCAACTCCTATGAGATTTATTCAACTTCCTGGTGATTCTCCACCACTTTATGTATCCAAATCAAGCTTCTTACAAAGTGATTCATCCTGGTTTGATTGGAACGACGAAGAAGCTGTCCTATTCCCAAACTGGGAAACTGGAATCACCTGATTAGAAAGTGGGATAACTTCTTCATCCCAACTCCTATGAGATTTATTCAACTTCCTGGTGATTCTCCAACACTTTATGTATCCAAATCAAGCTTCTTACAAAGTGATTCATCCTGGTTTGATTGGAACGACGAAGAAGCTGTCCTATTCCCAAACTGGGAAACTGGAATCACCTGATTAGAAAGTGGGATAACTTCTTCATCCCAACTCCTATGAGATTTATTCAACTTCCTGGTGATTCTCCAACACTTTATGTATCCAAATCAAGCTTCTTACAAAGTGATTCATCCTGGTTTGATTGGAACGACGAAGAAGCTGTCCTATTCCCAAACTGGGAAACTGGAATCACCTGATTAGAAAGTGGGATAACTTCTTCATCCCAACTCCTATGAGATTTATTCAACTTCCTGGTGATTCTCCAACACTTTATGTATCCAAATCAAGCTTCTTACAAAGTGATTCATCCTGGTTTGATTGGAACGACGAAGAAGCTGTCCTATTCCCAAACTGGGAAACTGGAATCACCTGATTAGAAAGTGGGATAACTTCTTCATCCCAACTCCTATGAGATTTATTCAACTTCCTGGTGATTCTCCAACACTTTATGTATCCAAATCAAGCTTCTTACAAAGTGATTCATCCTGGTTTGATTGGAACGACGAAGAAGCTGTCCTATTCCCAAACTGGGAAACTGGAATCACCTGATTAGAAAGTGGGATAACTTCTTCATCCCAACTCCTATGAGATTTATTCAACTTCCTGGTGATTCTCCAACACTTTATGTATCCAAATCAAGCTTCTTACAAAGTGATTCATCCTGGTTTGATTGGAACGACGAAGAAGCTGTCCTATTCCCAAACTGGGAAACTGGAATCACCTGATTAGAAAGTGGGATAACTTCTTCATCCCAACTCCTATGAGATTTATTCAACTTCCTGGTGATTCTCCAACACTTTATGTATCCAAATCAAGCTTCTTACAAAGTGATTCATCCTGGTTTGATTGGAACGACGAAGAAGCTGTCCTATTCCCAAACTGGGAAACTGGAATCACCTGATTAGAAAGTGGGATAACTTCTTCATCCCAACTCCTATGAGATTTATTCAACTTCCTGGTGATTCTCCAACACTTTATGTATCCAAATCAAGCTTCTTACAAAGTGATTCATCCTGGTTTGATTGGAACGACGAAGAAGCTGTCCTATTCCCAAACTGGGAAACTGGAATCACCTGATTAGAAAGTGGGATAACTTCTTCATCCCAACTCCTATGAGATTTATTCAACTTCCTGGTGATTCTCCAACACTTTATGTATCCAAATCAAGCTTCTTACAAAGTGATTCATCCTGGTTTGATTGGAACGACGAAGAAGCTGTCCTATTCCCAAACTGGGAAACTGGAATCACCTGATTAGAAAGTGGGATAACTTCTTCATCCCAACTCCTATGAGATTTATTCAACTTCCTGGTGATTCTCCACCACTTTATGTATCCAAATCAAGCTTCTTACAAAGTGATTCATCCTGGTTTGATTGGAACGACGAAGAAGCTGTCCTATTCCCAAACTGGGAAACTGGAATCACCTGATTAGAAAGTGGGATAACTTCTTCATCCCAACTCCTATGAGATTTATTCAACTTCCTGGTGATTCTCCAACACTTTATGTATCCAAATCAAGCTTCTTACAAAGTGATTCATCCTGGTTTGATTGGAACGACGAAGAAGCTGTCCTATTCCCAAACTGGGAAACTGGAATCACCTGATTAGAAAGTGGGATAACTTCTTCATCCCAACTCCTATGAGATTTATTCAACTTCCTGGTGATTCTCCAACACTTTATGTATCCAAATCAAGCTTCTTACAAAGTGATTCATCCTGGTTTGATTGGAACGACGAAGAAGCTGTCCTATTCCCAAACTGGGAAACTGGAATCACCTGATTAGAAAGTGGGATAACTTCTTCATCCCAACTCCTATGAGATTTATTCAACTTCCTGGTGATTCTCCAACACTTTATGTATCCAAATCAAGCTTCTTACAAAGTGATTCATCCTGGTTTGATTGGAACGACGAAGAAGCTGTCCTATTCCCAAACTGGGAAACTGGAATCACCTGATTAGAAAGTGGGATAACTTCTTCATCCCAACTCCTATGAGATTTATTCAACTTCCTGGTGATTCTCCAACACTTTATGTATCCAAATCAAGCTTCTTACAAAGTGATTCATCCTGGTTTGATTGGAACGACGAAGAAGCTGTCCTATTCCCAAACTGGGAAACTGGAATCACCTGATTAGAAAGTGGGATAACTTCTTCATCCCAACTCCTATGAGATTTATTCAACTTCCTGGTGATTCTCCAACACTTTATGTATCCAAATCAAGCTTCTTACAAAGTGATTCATCCTGGTTTGATTGGAACGACGAAGAAGCTGTCCTATTCCCAAACTGGGAAACTGGAATCACCTGATTAGAAAGTGGGATAACTTCTTCATCCCAACTCCTATGAGATTTATTCAACTTCCTGGTGATTCTCCAACACTTTATGTATCCAAATCAAGCTTCTTACAAAGTGATTCATCCTGGTTTGATTGGAACGACGAAGAAGCTGTCCTATTCCCAAACTGGGAAACTGGAATCACCTGATTAGAAAGTGGGATAACTTCTTCATCCCAACTCCTATGAGATTTATTCAACTTCCTGGTGATTCTCCAACACTTTATGTATCCAAATCAAGCTTCTTACAAAGTGATTCATCCTGGTTTGATTGGAACGACGAAGAAGCTGTCCTATTCCCAAACTGGGAAACTGGAATCACCTGATTAGAAAGTGGGATAACTTCTTCATCCCAACTCCTATGAGATTTATTCAACTTCCTGGTGATTCTCCACCACTTTATGTATCCAAATCAAGCTTCTTACAAAGTGATTCATCCTGGTTTGATTGGAACGACGAAGAAGCTGTCCTATTCCCAAACTGGGAAACTGGAATCACCTGATTAGAAAGTGGGATAACTTCTTCATCCCAACTCCTATGAGATTTATTCAACTTCCTGGTGATTCTCCAACACTTTATGTATCCAAATCAAGCTTCTTACAAAGTGATTCATCCTGGTTTGATTGGAACGACGAAGAAGCTGTCCTATTCCCAAACTGGGAAACTGGAATCACCTGATTAGAAAGTGGGATAACTTCTTCATCCCAACTCCTATGAGATTTATTCAACTTCCTGGTGATTCTCCAACACTTTATGTATCCAAATCAAGCTTCTTACAAAGTGATTCATCCTGGTTTGATTGGAACGACGAAGAAGCTGTCCTATTCCCAAACTGGGAAACTGGAATCACCTGATTAGAAAGTGGGATAACTTCTTCATCCCAACTCCTATGAGATTTATTCAACTTCCTGGTGTTTCTCCACCACTTTATGTATCCAAATCAAGCTTCTTACAAAGTGATTCATCCTGGTTTGATTGGAACGACGAAGAAGCTGTCCTATTCCCAAACTGGGAAACTGGAATCACCTGATTAGAAAGTGGGATAACTTCTTCATCCCAACTCCTATGAGATTTATTCAACTTCCTGGTGATTCTCCAACACTTTATGTATCCAAATCAAGCTTCTTACAAAGTGATTCATCCTGGTTTGATTGGAACGACGAAGAAGCTGTCCTATTCCCAAACTGGGAAACTGGAATCACCTGATTAGAAAGTGGGATAACTTCTTCATCCCAACTCCTATGAGATTTATTCAACTTCCTGGTGATTCTCCACCACTTTATGTATCCAAATCAAGCTTCTTACAAAGTGATTCATCCTGGTTTGATTGGAACGACGAAGAAGCTGTCCTATTCCCAAACTGGGAAACTGGAATCACCTGATTAGAAAGTGGGATAACTTCTTCATCCCAACTCCTATGAGATTTATTCAACTTCCTGGTGATTCTCCAACACTTTATGTATCCAAATCAAGCTTCTTACAAAGTGATTCATCCTGGTTTGATTGGAACGACGAAGAAGCTGTCCTATTCCCAAACTGGGAAACTGGAATCACCTGATTAGAAAGTGGGATAACTTCTTCATCCCAACTCCTATGAGATTTATTCAACTTCCTGGTGATTCTCCAACACTTTATGTATCCAAATCAAGCTTCTTACAAAGTGATTCATCCTGGTTTGATTGGAACGACGAAGAAGCTGTCCTATTCCCAAACTGGGAAACTGGAATCACCTGATTAGAAAGTGGGATAACTTCTTCATCCCAACTCCTATGAGATTTATTCAACTTCCTGGTGATTCTCCAACACTTTATGTATCCAAATCAAGCTTCTTACAAAGTGATTCATCCTGGTTTGATTGGAACGACGAAGAAGCTGTCCTATTCCCAAACTGGGAAACTGGAATCACCTGATTAGAAAGTGGGATAACTTCTTCATCCCAACTCCTATGAGATTTATTCAACTTCCTGGTGATTCTCCAACACTTTATGTATCCAAATCAAGCTTCTTACAAAGTGATTCATCCTGGTTTGATTGGAACGACGAAGAAGCTGTCCTATTCCCAAACTGGGAAACTGGAATCACCTGATTAGAAAGTGGGATAACTTCTTCATCCCAACTCCTATGAGATTTATTCAACTTCCTGGTGATTCTCCACACTTTATGTATCCAAATCAAGCTTCTTACAAAGTGATTCATCCTGGTTTGATTGGAACGACGAAGAAGCTGTCCTATTCCCAAACTGGGAAACTGGAATCACCTGATTAGAAAGTGGGATAACTTCTTCATCCCAACTCCTATGAGATTTATTCAACTTCCTGGTGATTCTCCAACACTTTATGTATCCAAATCAAGCTTCTTACAAAGTGATTCATCCTGGTTTGATTGGAACGACGAAGAAGCTGTCCTATTCCCAAACTGGGAAACTGGAATCACCTGATTAGAAAGTGGGATAACTTCTTCATCCCAACTCCTATGAGATTTATTCAACTTCCTGGTGATTCTCCAACACTTTATGTATCCAAATCAAGCTTCTTACAAAGTGATTCATCCTGGTTTGATTGGAACGACGAAGAAGCTGTCCTATTCCCAAACTGGGAAACTGGAATCACCTGATTAGAAAGTGGGATAACTTCTTCATCCCAACTCCTATGAGATTTATTCAACTTCCTGGTGATTCTCCACCACTTTATGTATCCAAATCAAGCTTCTTACAAAGTGATTCATCCTGGTTTGATTGGAACGACGAAGAAGCTGTCCTATTCCCAAACTGGGAAACTGGAATCACCTGATTAGAAAGTGGGATAACTTCTTCATCCCAACTCCTATGAGATTTATTCAACTTCCTGGTGATTCTCCAACACTTTATGTATCCAAATCAAGCTTCTTACAAAGTGATTCATCCTGGTTTGATTGGAACGACGAAGAAGCTGTCCTATTCCCAAACTGGGAAACTGGAATCACCTGATTAGAAAGTGGGATAACTTCTTCATCCCAACTCCTATGAGATTTATTCAACTTCCTGGTGATTCTCCACCACTTTATGTATCCAAATCAAGCTTCTTACAAAGTGATTCATCCTGGTTTGATTGGAACGACGAAGAAGCTGTCCTATTCCCAAACTGGGAAACTGGAATCACCTGATTAGAAAGTGGGATAACTTCTTCATCCCAACTCCTATGAGATTTATTCAACTTCCTGGTGATTCTCCAACACTTTATGTATCCAAATCAAGCTTCTTACAAAGTGATTCATCCTGGTTTGATTGGAACGACGAAGAAGCTGTCCTATTCCCAAACTGGGAAACTGGAATCACCTGATTAGAAAGTGGGATAACTTCTTCATCCCAACTCCTATGAGATTTATTCAACTTCCTGGTGATTCTCCAACACTTTATGTATCCAAATCAAGCTTCTTACAAAGTGATTCATCCTGGTTTGATTGGAACGACGAAGAAGCTGTCCTATTCCCAAACTGGGAAACTGGAATCACCTGATTAGAAAGTGGGATAACTTCTTCATCCCAACTCCTATGAGATTTATTCAACTTCCTGGTGATTCTCCAACACTTTATGTATCCAAATCAAGCTTCTTACAAAGTGATTCATCCTGGTTTGATTGGAACGACGAAGAAGCTGTCCTATTCCCAAACTGGGAAACTGGAATCACCTGATTAGAAAGTGGGATAACTTCTTCATCCCAACTCCTATGAGATTTATTCAACTTCCTGGTGATTCTCCACCACTTTATGTATCCAAATCAAGCTTCTTACAAAGTGATTCATCCTGGTTTGATTGGAACGACGAAGAAGCTGTCCTATTCCCAAACTGGGAAACTGGAATCACCTGATTAGAAAGTGGGATAACTTCTTCATCCCAACTCCTATGAGATTTATTCAACTTCCTGGTGATTCTCCAACACTTTATGTATCCAAATCAAGCTTCTTACAAAGTGATTCATCCTGGTTTGATTGGAACGACGAAGAAGCTGTCCTATTCCCAAACTGGGAAACTGGAATCACCTGATTAGAAAGTGGGATAACTTCTTCATCCCAACTCCTATGAGATTTATTCAACTTCCTGGTGATTCTCCAACACTTTATGTATCCAAATCAAGCTTCTTACAAAGTGATTCATCCTGGTTTGATTGGAACGACGAAGAAGCTGTCCTATTCCCAAACTGGGAAACTGGAATCACCTGATTAGAAAGTGGGATAACTTCTTCATCCCAACTCCTATGAGATTTATTCAACTTCCTGGTGATTCTCCAACACTTTATGTATCCAAATCAAGCTTCTTACAAAGTGATTCATCCTGGTTTGATTGGAACGACGAAGAAGCTGTCCTATTCCCAAACTGGGAAACTGGAATCACCTGATTAGAAAGTGGGATAACTTCTTCATCCCAACTCCTATGAGATTTATTCAACTTCCTGGTGATTCTCCACCACTTTATGTATCCAAATCAAGCTTCTTACAAAGTGATTCATCCTGGTTTGATTGGAACGACGAAGAAGCTGTCCTATTCCCAAACTGGGAAACTGGAATCACCTGATTAGAAAGTGGGATAACTTCTTCATCCCAACTCCTATGAGATTTATTCAACTTCCTGGTGATTCTCCAACACTTTATGTATCCAAATCAAGCTTCTTACAAAGTGATTCATCCTGGTTTGATTGGAACGACGAAGAAGCTGTCCTATTCCCAAACTGGGAAACTGGAATCACCTGATTAGAAAGTGGGATAACTTCTTCATCCCAACTCCTATGAGATTTATTCAACTTCCTGGTGATTCTCCAACACTTTATGTATCCAAATCAAGCTTCTTACAAAGTGATTCATCCTGGTTTGATTGGAACGACGAAGAAGCTGTCCTATTCCCAAACTGGGAAACTGGAATCACCTGATTAGAAAGTGGGATAACTTCTTCATCCCAACTCCTATGAGATTTATTCAACTTCCTGGTGATTCTCCAACACTTTATGTATCCAAATCAAGCTTCTTACAAAGTGATTCATCCTGGTTTGATTGGAACGACGAAGAAGCTGTCCTATTCCCAAACTGGGAAACTGGAATCACCTGATTAGAAAGTGGGATAACTTCTTCATCCCAACTCCTATGAGATTTATTCAACTTCCTGGTGATTCTCCAACACTTTATGTATCCAAATCAAGCTTCTTACAAAGTGATTCATCCTGGTTTGATTGGAACGACGAAGAAGCTGTCCTATTCCCAAACTGGGAAACTGGAATCACCTGATTAGAAAGTGGGATAACTTCTTCATCCCAACTCCTATGAGATTTATTCAACTTCCTGGTGATTCTCCAACACTTTATGTATCCAAATCAAGCTTCTTACAAAGTGATTCATCCTGGTTTGATTGGAACGACGAAGAAGCTGTCCTATTCCCAAACTGGGAAACTGGAATCACCTGATTAGAAAGTGGGATAACTTCTTCATCCCAACTCCTATGAGATTTATTCAACTTCCTGGTGATTCTCCAACACTTTATGTATCCAAATCAAGCTTCTTACAAAGTGATTCATCCTGGTTTGATTGGAACGACGAAGAAGCTGTCCTATTCCCAAACTGGGAAACTGGAATCACCTGATTAGAAAGTGGGATAACTTCTTCATCCCAACTCCTATGAGATTTATTCAACTTCCTGGTGATTCTCCACCACTTTATGTATCCAAATCAAGCTTCTTACAAAGTGATTCATCCTGGTTTGATTGGAACGACGAAGAAGCTGTCCTATTCCCAAACTGGGAAACTGGAATCACCTGATTAGAAAGTGGGATAACTTCTTCATCCCAACTCCTATGAGATTTATTCAACTTCCTGGTGATTCTCCAACACTTTATGTATCCAAATCAAGCTTCTTACAAAGTGATTCATCCTGGTTTGATTGGAACGACGAAGAAGCTGTCCTATTCCCAAACTGGGAAACTGGAATCACCTGATTAGAAAGTGGGATAACTTCTTCATCCCAACTCCTATGAGATTTATTCAACTTCCTGGTGATTCTCCAACACTTTATGTATCCAAATCAAGCTTCTTACAAAGTGATTCATCCTGGTTTGATTGGAACGACGAAGAAGCTGTCCTATTCCCAAACTGGGAAACTGGAATCACCTGATTAGAAAGTGGGATAACTTCTTCATCCCAACTCCTATGAGATTTATTCAACTTCCTGGTGATTCTCCACCACTTTATGTATCCAAATCAAGCTTCTTACAAAGTGATTCATCCTGGTTTGATTGGAACGACGAAGAAGCTGTCCTATTCCCAAACTGGGAAACTGGAATCACCTGATTAGAAAGTGGGATAACTTCTTCATCCCAACTCCTATGAGATTTATTCAACTTCCTGGTGATTCTCCAACACTTTATGTATCCAAATCAAGCTTCTTACAAAGTGATTCATCCTGGTTTGATTGGAACGACGAAGAAGCTGTCCTATTCCCAAACTGGGAAACTGGAATCACCTGATTAGAAAGTGGGATAACTTCTTCATCCCAACTCCTATGAGATTTATTCAACTTCCTGGTGATTCTCCAACACTTTATGTATCCAAATCAAGCTTCTTACAAAGTGATTCATCCTGGTTTGATTGGAACGACGAAGAAGCTGTCCTATTCCCAAACTGGGAAACTGGAATCACCTGATTAGAAAGTGGGATAACTTCTTCATCCCAACTCCTATGAGATTTATTCAACTTCCTGGTGATTCTCCAACACTTTATGTATCCAAATCAAGCTTCTTACAAAGTGATTCATCCTGGTTTGATTGGAACGACGAAGAAGCTGTCCTATTCCCAAACTGGGAAACTGGAATCACCTGATTAGAAAGTGGGATAACTTCTTCATCCCAACTCCTATGAGATTTATTCAACTTCCTGGTGTTTCTCCACCACTTTATGTATCCAAATCAAGCTTCTTACAAAGTGATTCATCCTGGTTTGATTGGAACGACGAAGAAGCTGTCCTATTCCCAAACTGGGAAACTGGAATCACCTGATTAGAAAGTGGGATAACTTCTTCATCCCAACTCCTATGAGATTTATTCAACTTCCTGGTGATTCTCCAACACTTTATGTATCCAAATCAAGCTTCTTACAAAGTGATTCATCCTGGTTTGATTGGAACGACGAAGAAGCTGTCCTATTCCCAAACTGGGAAACTGGAATCACCTGATTAGAAAGCGGGATAACTTCTTCATCCCTATGAGATTAGAGAGTAGAATAGGTATTGAGAGATTAAGAGAGATTTGGTAAGAGATTAAGAGAGGTTTAGAAGAGATTGTGAGAGAAATGGGGAGATTAAGTATGATCCATGATGAACAAGAGAGAGAGACTAGAGAGAGAGTAACATAACTCGCATCATTAATTAATGAGAGAGTGTTTACAATATATAGGAGGTGATACTAGGGTTTAAGAAGAGACTAAGCATGTGAGGTCAAGTCTAAGGGAGCCTTTAATTTGAACCGGACCAATGAGCCTCTCCACACGCGTGGTCACTATGCTAAAAGTGAACCTTATCCTTCCAGCCTGTGCCAGCCTGTAGAGACGCTCTTCCTCTATCCATAAACGGTCATATGCCTTCTTTGGTCAAGGCAAAACATGATCAGACCGTGAACTTCTTCTCGCGGTAACATTTCTTTACCGCTTGGTCGATACCGTCTGTACGGCCGTACGGCCATGGTACGGACCTGTACGGACCGGTACGGACGGTTCTCCCTAAGGCCAATCCTTCTCCTCTTCTCCACATCACAACCTCTTCAACCCTGAACAACTCTCCTCATATTCCTCAGCTCATCTCAACACTCCCCCTCAAGCTTGACCATGTGGAACAAGTCAAGCTTGGAAGGATCATGAGCTCCTCCTCATTAAAAACCTCATCAAAGAAAACCCATTGGGACAAAACTCTGATGAGGGAAAAAGAGTAAGGACCTCATGATCAGGAGAGTGTATAGATCAGCCCTTAGGCGAAAGATCAAGGAGTCCCAACCTTATGTGAATTGACTCCATTGTCTTTTGCCTAGCCGCCTTAGTGAATACATCTGCCAACTGATCCTCACTCCTTGTGTAGCACGGCAGTATTACTCCCAAGACTATCATCTGCCTCACTTTATGACAGTCCACTTCAATGTGCTTAGTTCTTTCATGGAACACCGAGTTTGTGGCTATGTGAATGGCTGCTTGATTGTCACAGTGCATGGTCATTGGTGTTGCTTGCTCAATCTCCAAGTGCTTCAGTATTCCTTTAATCCATACCAACTCATTTGTGAGCTTTAGCATTGCTCTATACTCAGCCTCGGCACTTGAGCATGACACCACCTTCTGCTTCTTACTCTTCCAAGTAACCATGTTTCCACCAATGAATGTGCAATAGCCGGTTGTAGATCTTCTATCTGTTCTGTCTCCAGCCCAATCTGCATCACAATATCCCACTGCTTCAGTACTCCCGTTACAACCCATCCATATACCAAGCCCTTGAGTTCCATTCAGATACATGAGAACTCTTTCTACCATGCGCCAGTGATGCTCTCTTGGAGCTTGCATATGCTGACTCACTTGGTTCACAGCAAAACAGATGTCTGGCCTAGTGATGGTTAGATAGATCAGCTTCCCCACAAGCTTCCTGTATAGCTTTGGATCATGAAATAGCTTACTATCTTCTAGCTCCCCCTCACGTGGAGCTTTATACCCATCCTCCATGGGCATCTTGGCTGTCTTTCCACCATACGCACCAGCCTCCTTCAATAGATCCAAGATATACTTCCTTTGTGAGATGAACAACCCTTCTTCTGATCTGCACAGCTCAATTCCAAGGAAGTACTTCATTTCTCCCAAGTCTTTGATGTCAAACACAGATTTCAGAAACTCCTTGGTCTCCTTGATTTCAACCTTATCACTGCCTGTGATAACTATGTCATCCACATATACAAGAAGCACAACAATGCCAGCAGGTGTCGTAAGAGTGAAGAGAGTGTGATCAAGCTCTGATTTCCTGAAACCTCTTCCATTTAGAGTTGTGCTCAGCTTGTGATACCATGCCCTTGGTGATTGCTTCAACCCATAGATGGCCTTCTTCAGTCTCAGCACATTCCCTGGTTTCACCATCCCTTCTAGGCCCGGAGGTGGTAGCATGTAAACTTCATCTTCTAACTCTCCTTGGAGAAATGCATTCTTAACATCCATCTGCCAAAGATCCCACCCAAGGTTAGTAGCCACTGATAGGACTATTCGAATGGTGTGTAGCTTTGCAACTGGAGCAAATGTATCAATGTAGTCTTCTCCATAAGTCTGAGTGAACCCTCTTGCTACCAGTCTAGTCTTCTTCCTCTCAATCGACCCATCAGCCTTGTACTTGACTGTAAAGATCCATCTACTAGACACAGCCTTCTTCCCTTTTGGTAGTTCACTCTCATACCATGTGTCATTCTTTATCATAGCTCCTGCCTCAGCTCCTACTGATTCCTTCCATTCCTTATCTTCCATTGCCTCTTCATAGCTTCTTGGAATGTGATTCTTATCTAAGTTTACCATAAATGCACAATGTGCTTCTGGATATTGAGCAAAGGAACACACAGCCTGAGTAGGATGCTTCACAGCTTGGGCATTGTAGTACACTCTCGTGTTTACCCAACTGGAAGGATCCTTCCTCAGCCTTGTACTCCTTCTCAACACTGGCCCTTCTTGTGCCATCTCTTGTTCTTCTTCTACTTGTGGAGTCACTGCTTCAGTCTGTTCTTCAGCTTCAGCTCTAGCCTCTCCTTGTCTCTGATCTTCTTCATTCAGTTCTCCCCTTGCTGATCCTTCTCCACTTTGGACAGGAGAATCAGTTCCTCTGTTTCCTAGCTCACCGGCCTCTTCTAAGCCTTGGTCCTCTAGTTCAGATACTGATTCACTTCCCCCCTCATGTGCAAAGTGGGATGGTTCTTCTGCTGCAGCTGGAGTAGGTTCTGGACGCCTACTCTGATCCTGGGACACTCCAATTCCGAGCCCCTCTAGGATGTTTCTCAAGCAAGCAGCTCTTTCTGATGGCTGGGAGAGATCCTCCAAGTCTTCCCATGTCTGCTCATCATAGTATCCTTTGTCTTCCATGAATCTGACATCCCTTGACACTAGGACTCTCCTAGCTGTAGGATCATAGCATTTGTATCCCTTCTGTGAAGTGGAATACCCAATCATCATAGCCTTGGTGCTCTTTGCTTCTAGTTTGTTTCTCTGCTCGCCTGGTACAAGAACATAACACACGCATCCAAAGGTCCTCAGGTGATCCAAGACTGGCCTGCTCTTGTTGAGTACCTCAAATGGAGATTGATCTGCCAAGATCCTGGTTGGTATCCTGTTGATCAGGTAGCACGCAGTCATCACAGCATCACTCCAATACCTCTTGGGAACCCCTTTGTGGAACATCATGGACCGGGACACCTCCATGAGATGTCTGTTCTTCCTTTCCGCAACTCCATTCTGCTGTGGAGTGTATGGGCAGCTAGTCTGGTGAAGAATCCCATGTTGAGCAAGGTGATCACGAAATGCATGCCCAGTATACTCCCCACCATTATCAGACCTGAAAATCTTAATCTTGGCATGATATTGGTTAGTCACATAGGCTTGAAAATTTTTAAATGCATCAAGGACCCTATCTTTAGTTTTAATCAATGTTAACCAGGTGTATTTGGATTTTTCATCAATGAATGTGACATAATACTTGTAATCATCCCTAGATAAGCAAGGTGCCGTCCAAACATCAGAGTGAATTAAATCAAAGCAGTTTGCATAAAGAGTAGATGATCTCTGAAAAACAGTCTTACAATGTTTGCCCAAAATACATGCCTCACAATCATTATTTTTAAACATGACACCTGGTAACATAATGCTTAAGGCCCTAACATGTGGATGTCCTAGCCTAGCATGCCACAGAGCATCAGTACTTAAGGAAGAAACAGAACTAAACGAGAAACAAGAACTAGAAATAGGTGCAAGGTCTTCAATCATGTAAAGATCCCCCTTGGTTGCTCCTTGCCCAATCAACTTACTGCTCTTAATATCCTGAAACTTAACATCATTAGGACTGAAAATAACATTGCATTGAAGATCAGTAGTGCATTTCTTAACTGATAAAAGATTAGAGGTGAACTCAGGCATGTAAAAAGCTTTTGAATCCTTATTAAACAAGTTCAGTTTACCAATGCCCCTAATGGGAATTCTATCTCCATTTGCAATCATAACATGTCCAAGGGCAGGTTCTATGTCTTTTATCAGATTGTTATCACTAATCATGTGATGAGATGCACCAGAGTCAATTATCAATGGTTTATGCAAGCTCCTAGCAGTCTTGGTTCTAGATGTTTCATTTTCAGCTTTCAGGCTCTTAACTACTCCTAACAATCTATCAGTTATGCTAGTATGAGCAGTGGCAGTACATGAGATTTTAAAAATGTCTAACAGTTTATCAGAGATACTAGGTAATGTATGAGCAGAGTATGAGTATCCAAGAGTGTTGCCTAGCATTTTACCAGACTCCTTGAGGGCTCGGATGAAAGCCTCAAAGTCAGCCTTGGTGATCACCTCCTGAGAAGTTAGAGCTCTGCCTTCACTTTCACCCGCCTTGACATTTGGACTAGCCCCTGATGAGCCGGCACCACTTGCTTCAGCAGAAAGGTGAGCCTTAGCTTCTCTATCCTTGTTGAACTTGCTAGGCCTGAGGTGTGGATGTAGGATCCAGCACTGACTCTTCTTATGCCCCTGCCGCTTGCAATGCTCACAGCTTCCCTCATACTTCTCATACTTCCTTCCATCTCCACGGTACGCTGCCTTGTTTGCTTGCGCCTCTTCTGCTTTATGAGCCGTGGACATTCCCTTCTTGCCTCCAAACAACCCAAGAGAGCCTTCCTCCTTCTGAAGTTGAGCGCATACCTCCTCCATGGATGGGAGAGTAGGTGATCTCAGGATATGCTTGATCACATCCTGGTAGCTTTCATCTAGAGTCATCAATAGCCCAAACACCTGATCTTGCTCTCTCCTCTCAATGAGCGATTCCTCATCAGTTGTGTTGGGTCTAAGACTCTCAAGTTCGGACCACAAAGCTCCAAACTTCCCCATGTGCTTGGTGAGATCTTCTCCATCTTGCCTCAAGACACTGATGGTTTGCTTCAGATCAAACACCCGGCTTATGTTGGACTTGTTTCCATACCTCTTATGGAGCATGTCCCAAAGGCGCTTAGGAGTCTCAAAGTGCACGTAAGCTTCAAGTATGGGGAGCTCCAGGGAGGCATGGAGCACAGACAGCACCATCAAATCCTCTTGGACCCATCTCTTTGCTTCAGCTACCGCAAGAGTCTTCCCGTCGCCTTCTTCTTCATCTTCTTTGGCCACTGGCTCCGGACCATCATCTGTGATGTGGTTCCACAACCCTAGCCTTCCAATGGTAGTCCTCACCAACTGGGACCACATCAAGTAGTTCGAGCCTCCCTTCAGTGCAACCGGAACCGTCACCAGTTTGCTAAAGTTGGTCGTCTCCATCTCCTCTTCTTTAACACACAAGAACAAACTCGCAAATGTAAAGAAAGGAACAAGGATCTCTCAATACCAAAGCCAACCTGGCTCTGATACCATATGAGATTAGAGAGTAGAATAGGTATTGAGAGATTAAGAGAGATTTGGTAAGAGATTAAGAGAGGTTTAGAAGAGATTGTGAGAGAAATGGGGAGATTAAGTATGATCCATGATGAACAAGAGAGAGAGACTAGAGAGAGAGTAACATAACTCGCATCATTTAATTAATGAGAGAGTGTTTACAATATATAGGAGGTGATACTAGGGTTTAAGAAGAGACTAAGCATGTGAGGTCAAGTCTAAGGGAGCCTTTAATTTGAACCGGACCAATGAGCCTCTCCACACGCGTGGTCACTATGCTAAAAGTGAACCTTATCCTTCCAGCCTGTGCCAGCCTGTAGAGACGCTCTTCCTCTATCCATAAACGGTCATATGCCTTCTTTGGTCAAGGCAAAACATGATCAGACCGTGAACTTCTTCTCGCGGTAACATTTCTTTACCGCTTGGTCGATACCGTCTGTACGGCCGTACGGCCATGGTACGGACCTGTACGGACCGGTACGGACGGTTCTCCCTAAGGCCAATCCTTCTCCTCTTCTCCACATCACAACCTCTTCAACCCTGAACAACTCTCCTCATATTCCTCAGCTCATCTCAACAATCCCAACTCCTATGAGATTTATTCAACTTCCTGGTGATTCTCCAACACTTTATATATCCAAATCAAGCTTCTTACAAAGTGATTCATCCTGGTTTGATTGGAACGAAGAAGAAGCTGTCCTATTCCCAAACTGGGAAACTGGAATCACCTGATTAGAAAGTGGGATAACTTCTTCATCCCAACTCCTATGAGATTTATTCAACTTCCTGGTGATTCTCCAACACTTTATGTATCCAAATCAAGCTTCTTACAAAGTGATTCATCCTGGTTTGATTGGAACGAAGAAGAAGCTGTCCTATTCCCAAACTGGGAAACTGGAATCACCTGATTAGAAAGTGGGATAACTTCTTCATCCCAACTCCTATGAGATTTATTCAACTTCCTGGTGATTCTCCAACACTTTATGTATCCAAATCAAGCTTCTTACAAAGTGATTCATCCTGGTTTGATTGGAACGACGAAGAAGCTGTCCTATTCCCAAACTGGGAAACTGGAATCACCTGATTAGAAAGTGGGATAACTTCTTCATCCCAACTCCTATGAGATTTATTCAACTTCCTGGTGATTCTCCAACACTTTATGTATCCAAATCAAGCTTCTTACAAAGTGATTCATCCTGGTTTGATTGGAACGACGAAGAAGCTGTCCTATTCCCAAACTGGGAAACTGGAATCACCTGATTAGAAAGTGGGATAACTTCTTCATCCCAACTCCTATGAGATTTATTCAACTTCCTGGTGATTCTCCAACACTTTATGTATCCAAATCAAGCTTCTTACAAAGTGATTCATCCTGGTTTGATTGGAACGACGAAGAAGCTGTCCTATTCCCAAACTGGGAAACTGGAATCACCTGATTAGAAAGTGGGATAACTTCTTCATCCCAACTCCTATGAGATTTATTCAACTTCCTGGTGATTCTCCAACACTTTATGTATCCAAATCAAGCTTCTTACAAAGTGATTCATCCTGGTTTGATTGGAACGACGAAGAAGCTGTCCTATTCCCAAACTGGGAAACTGGAATCACCTGATTAGAAAGTGGGATAACTTCTTCATCCCAACTCCTATGAGATTTATTCAACTTCCTGGTGATTCTCCAACACTTTATGTATCCAAATCAAGCTTCTTACAAAGTGATTCATCCTGGTTTGATTGGAACGACGAAGAAGCTGTCCTATTCCCAAACTGGGAAACTGGAATCACCTGATTAGAAAGTGGGATAACTTCTTCATCCCAACTCCTATGAGATTTATTCAACTTCCTGGTGATTCTCCACCACTTTATGTATCCAAATCAAGCTTCTTACAAAGTGATTCATCCTGGTTTGATTGGAACGACGAAGAAGCTGTCCTATTCCCAAACTGGGAAACTGGAATCACCTGATTAGAAAGTGGGATAACTTCTTCATCCCAACTCCTATGAGATTTATTCAACTTCCTGGTGATTCTCCAACACTTTATGTATCCAAATCAAGCTTCTTACAAAGTGATTCATCCTGGTTTGATTGGAACGACGAAGAAGCTGTCCTATTCCCAAACTGGGAAACTGGAATCACCTGATTAGAAAGTGGGATAACTTCTTCATCCCAACTCCTATGAGATTTATTCAACTTCCTGGTGATTCTCCAACACTTTATGTATCCAAATCAAGCTTCTTACAAAGTGATTCATCCTGGTTTGATTGGAACGACGAAGAAGCTGTCCTATTCCCAAACTGGGAAACTGGAATCACCTGATTAGAAAGTGGGATAACTTCTTCATCCCAACTCCTATGAGATTTATTCAACTTCCTGGTGATTCTCCACCACTTTATGTATCCAAATCAAGCTTCTTACAAAGTGATTCATCCTGGTTTGATTGGAACGACGAAGAAGCTGTCCTATTCCCAAACTGGGAAACTGGAATCACCTGATTAGAAAGTGGGATAACTTCTTCATCCCAACTCCTATGAGATTTATTCAACTTCCTGGTGATTCTCCAACACTTTATGTATCCAAATCAAGCTTCTTACAAAGTGATTCATCCTGGTTTGATTGGAACGACGAAGAAGCTATACACTTTTGTGTATTAGAGCATGATTCAACTAATCCAGGATAATCAGATGAAAAGATTAAAGAGATTAAGAGATTTTAGTGAGAGAATAGAGAGAGACTCAAAACTCCATTAGATTGATTAATGAGAGAGTTTACAACACATATAGATTAGGGATACATCAATTCGTCCAGGTTCACTCTAGCTAGGATAAGAAGCATGTGTAGTCAAAGATGCTTGATTTAAACTAGCCAATAAGGTTCCTCACATGCTTGGGCATCTTGCTTTAGCTTTCCAGCTGGTGCCAGCCTGTCTAAAGCTCTCTAGCCTTGACCAGACCTTATCCAAACTCCTCCTTGCTTATTCAGACTCCTCCTGGCGTGATTCACTCTTCACATAGATGCAAGGTAACTTCCCAAGTCTTTTAACTCAGTTACCACAGTAACAATAAAGTTACTGTGGTAAATCTCCAAGTTACTGCCTGCTCCAAATCCCTTCCTCTATCCATGTATCCACTCTTCATCTCCTCATCTCAACACTCCCCCTCAAGCTTGACCATGTAGAACAAGTCAAGCTTGGAAACCATGAAGACCTCCCTCATTAAAAACCTCACCAAGGAAAACCCAATGGGATAAAACCTTGATGAGGGAAAAAGAGTGGAGACTCCATGGTTAAGGGGCTCAGCTCCTAGGAGTAAGATCAATGAGTCCAAGTCTTGATAGTATGGACTCCATTGTCTTTACTCTCGCTGCCTTAGTAAACACATCTGCAAGCTGATCTTCACTTCTTGTATAACATGGCAATATCACTCCAAGTATAATCATCTGCCTCACCTTGTGACAATCAACTTCTATATGCTTCGTCCTCTCATGAAAGACTGAGTTAGAAGCAATGTGGATAGCTGCTTGATTGTCACAATGCATTGTCATAGGAGTACTCTGCTCAATCTCCAAATGCTTCAAGATCCCCTTGATCCACACCAACTCGTTTGTCAGCTTCAACATGGCTCTATACTCAGCTTCAGCACTTGAACAGGAGATAACCTTCTGCTTCTTACTCTTCCAAGTGACCAAGTTCCCTCCAATGAATGTACAATACCCAGTAGTTGATCTCCTGTCCACTCTATCTCCTGCCCAATCAGCATCACAATATCCAACCACTTCTGTACTGCCATTACAACCCATCCAAACTCCTTGACCAGACGTGCCACTCAAATACCTCAGTATCCTATCAACCATCTTCCAATGATGAACCTTTGGTGCCTGCATATGCTGGCTCACTTGATTCACTGCAAAGCATATATCAGGTCTTGTAATCGTCAAGTAGATCAGCTTTCCAACCATCCTCCTATACAGCTTAGCATCCTCAAACAACTGGTTCTCTTCAACCTCCCCCTCACGCAAGACCTTATACCCCTCCTCAAGAGGTGTCTTAGCTATCTTTCCTCCAAGCACATCAGCTTCCTTTAGCATATCCATTGCATACTTCCTTTGAGACATGAACAAACCCTCCTTTGATCTGCATATCTCAATCCCCAAGAAATACTTCATCTCTCCCAAGTCTTTGATATCAAATACTGACCTGAGAAACTCTTTAGTGGCTTTAATCCCAGCCTTATCACTCCCTGTGATAATCAAATCATCCACATACACTAGAATCACAATGATCCCTGATGGCCCGACCAGTGTGAAGAGTGTGTGATCTAGTTCAGACTTCCTGAACCCTCTCCCATTGAGTGTTGTACTCAGCTTCCTGTACCAGGCTCTAGGAGACTGCTTCAACCCATATATAGCTTTCTTCAATCTCAAAACATTTCCTGGCTTTACTAGATGCTCAAGACCAGGAGGAGGAAGCATATATACCTCATCTTCTAGCTCACCTTGCAGGAAAGCATTCTTCACATCCATCTGCCACAAATCCCACTCCAAGTTTGTTGCAATGGATAACACAATTCGAATTGTGTGAAGCTTGGCCACTGGTGCAAAAGTATCAATGTAATCTTCTCCATAAGTCTGTGTAAATCCTCTTGCAACCAGCCTGGTCTTGTGCCTATCTATCTCCCCATTTGCAAGATATTTAATGGTGAAGATCCATCTGCTTGAAACTGCCTTCTTCCCTCTAGGTAATTCACTCTCATACCAAGTGTCATTCCTGATCATTGCATCCCTTTCATCTCCTACTGAATCTCTCCAAACCTTGTGCTTCATAGCTTCTTCATAAGATCTTGGTATCTCATTCTCATCCAAGTTACACATAAACACCATGTGCTCTTCTGGAAACTCAGCAAAGGAACACATGGCTTGAGAGGGATGCTCCACAGCCTGGGCATTGTAGTACACTCTCGTGTTTACCCAGTTGGAAGGATCCCTCCTTATCCTTGTGCTCCTCCGCAAGGTCTCAACCTGTTCTTCAGCCTGAACATTCTCTTGTGCTTCCTCTCTTAAACCAGTAGGTTCTCCCTGCTCATTTCCAGCAGGTTCTCCCTGCTCATTTCCACCTGACTGAGCTCCACTCTCTACTTCCTGTGTCTCCTCCTGATCATGCTGACCTGAATCCTCTTGGTTATGCTCCTGCTCCCCTGATTCAGATCCATTCCCCCTCTCATGATCAAGAGGAGTTGTTCCTCCAGCTTCTCCAGCTTGATTAGTAGGTCCTGTTCTTCCTGGTTCCTGATCTTGGGATAATCCTATCCCTAGCCTCTCCAACAACACCCTCAATGTTGTTGCCTTCTCTGATGGAGCTCGGGACAGATCCTCTAGGTCTTCCCATTTCTTCTCCTCATAATACCCTTTAGACTCAACAAACTTCACTTCTCTAGATACCATAACCCTCCTAGTTATTGGATCATAACATTTGTAGCCTTTCTGAGTGATTGAGTACCCAATGAACATAGCTTTAGTACTCTTTGCTTCTAGCTTGTTCCTTCTTTCTCCGGGAATCATCACATAACATAAGCACCCAAAGACTCTCAAATGATCAATGTGTGGCTTGGTCTTGTTCAATACTTCAAAGGGAGACAGTTTCTTCAAGACACGGGTTGGCACTCTATTGATGAGATAGCAAGCAGTCTGAACAGCATCACTCCAAAACCTCTTAGGGACATTCATGTGGAACATGATTGATCTCGCAACCTCCATCAAATGTCTGTTCTTCCTCTCAGCCACCCCATTTTGTTGTGGTGTGTAAGGACAGCTAGTTTGTTGCACAATCCCATGCTTTGCAAGATGACTCTTGAAAGCATTGCTAGTGTATTCTCCTCCATTATCAGACCTCAGAATCTTCACAGTGGCATTGTACTGATTAGTAACATATGCTTGGAAGTTCATGAAGGCTTCTAGGACTCTGTCTTTGGAGGGAATCATGGTGATCCATGTGTACTTTGACTTCTCATCAATGAAAGTCACAAAGTACTTATGGCTGTCTCTAGACATACAGGGAGCTGTCCACACGTCTGAATGCACCAGATCAAAGCAATTCTCATATCTGGTTTCTGATGTTGGGAAGACAGTCCTACAGTGCTTTCCAAGTATACAAGCTTCACACTCCAAGTGATTGAACGCCATACTTGGTAGAATCAGTTCAATTGCCTTGGCATGAGGATGTCCCAGCCTTGCATGCCATGTGAGATTATCACACCTATCCGTTGTGCTGCTTAAACACACAGACTCCACAGGACTAGGCGCCTCAGTTGTTTGGAGATGATAGAGCTGATGCTTGCTGTCTCCTCTGCCAATAACCCTTCCAGTCTTCAAATCCTGGAACTCAACTTCATTTGGTCTGAAAACCACTTGACAATCCAGATCAACTGTAGCCTTCTTAACTGAGATTAGATTGGATGTAAACTGAGGTAGGTAGAAGGCAGTGGAGTTCTTCTCAAACAGCTTGAGGTTTCCCACTCCTTCTATTGGGATCCTGGTACCATTGGCTATCATGACACTCCCTGTTGCTGCTTTAACCTCACTGATTAGTCTCTTGTCACTGATCATGTGGTGTGTTGCTCCAGAGTCAATGATGATGGGTTTAGATGTGGATGCTTTGGCAGGAGCACCCAGACTCCGGGTCGTAGCCAAAGCATACACATGCTTAACCAACTCATCCCATTCCTCTTTGTCACACACTCATCTGCCCTCTTGGTATCCATTCCTCTCATATCCGCACTGTCTCCTACTGTTTCTCCCATGTAAGCTGAGTATGAACACTCTCCTATAACCATCTGCTGAAGTACATCCTTGATTCTCTTCAAGATTACACTCATCCTGCCACTTAAGTGCTCAGACTCGCTATCCTTTCTCCATACCCTTCTCTTCATTAACCACTCCTTAGAAAGTTTTCTCAACCTTCCCCTCTTACAGCTTGTACCTCCCTTCCATCTTTCTGGCTTCCTGTTCATTTCCCACACATCACAAGTATATTTAACAAGCTCACATACCTCTTCCATAAGGAAGCTGAAGATCACATCTTGCTTCCTCCTTTCTTGACTACATCTCGGATTTGATGTGTGTGTCTTCACCACATCTAGCTCTGACCACACTTCTCTCAGCCTTCCCACAAGCTGATAACACTCATCCTTTCCTTGTCTCAAGCCGCGGATCACCCCTCTGTCCTCAATGACTCTCACAAGCTTGGACTTGCCTAAAGTTGCTTCAATCTCACTCTTTGTAGTGTTTCCTTGAACAACTTCATTTCCCAGCTTCAGACCTCTTGTCTGACCTTCTTCAGTAGCCATTTCCATGAAAGGTTTCCCCTTTCCATGACTACTCCATAACCCACAGCTTTCCAAAGCTCTTTTAGCCCACCTTGACCACTCGCCAAGCCTCTCCTCTTCAGTCTTCACAGTTGACTCAGGTCTGTGCTCCATTTCCATGTTGAGATGATTTGGATTCACCAGAACCTCTCACGCCACCAAGATAATGAAACCCAGGAGTTAAGAACACCAAGAACACTCAAGAACACTCAATAACTTTAAGGAAAAAGGAATCACACTCTCCCACTTTGCGCAACCTGGCTCTGATACCATATACACTTTTGTGTATTAGAGCATGATTCAACTAATCCAGGATAATCAGATGAAAAGATTAAAGAGATTAAGAGATTTTAGTGAGAGAATAGAGAGAGACTCAAAACTCCATTAGATTGATTAATGAGAGAGTTTACAACACATATAGATTAGGGATACATCAATTCGTCCAGGTTCACTCTAGCTAGGATAGAAAGCATGTGTAGTCAAAGATGCTTGATTTAAACTAGCCAATAAGGTTCCTCACATGCTTGGGCATCTTGCTTTAGCTTTCCAGCTGGTGCCAGCCTGTCTAAAGCTCTCTAGCCTTGACCAGACCTTATCCAAACTCCTCCTTGCTTATTCAGACTCATCCTGGCGTGATTCACTCTTCACATAGATGCAAGGTAACTTCCCAAGTCTTTTAACTCAGTTACCACAGTAACAATAAAGTTACTGTGGTAAATCTCCAAGTTACTGCCTGCTCCAAATCCCTTCCTCTATCCATGTATCCACTCTCCATCTCCTCATCTCAACATACTGAAGTAGTGGGATATTGTGATGCTGATTGGGCTGGAGTAGAGCAGACAGAAGATCAACCAATGGCTACTGTACATTCATTGGAGGCAACTTGGTGACTTGGAGAGCAAGAAGCAGAAGGTGGTGTCTTGTTCAAGTGCTGAAGCTGAGTATAGAGCAATGCTGAAGCTACCAATGAGTTGGTATGGATCAAAGGGATCTTGAAGCATTGGAGATAGAGCAAGCAACTCCAATGACTATGCATTGTGACAATCAAGCGGCTATACACATTGCAACCAACTCAGTCTTCCATGAGAGAACCAAGCACATTGAAGTTGATTGTCACAAGGTGAGGCAGATGATTGTCTTGGAGTAATTTGCCATGCTACACACAGGAGTGAGGATCAACTTGGGATGTGTTCACAAGGCTGCAAGACAAAAGACTATGGAGTCCATTCATACCAGATTGGGACTCATAGATCTTTCCTCAAGGAGCTGATCCCTTTGCCATGAGGTCTTTATCTTTTCCCTCATCAAGGTTTGTCCCAATGGGTTTTCCTTGGTGAGGTTTTTAATGAGGAAGATCTCATGGCTGTTCCAAGCTTGAATGGATTCTAGAATTCAAGCTTGAGGGGGAGTGTTGAAATGAGTTGAGTATAAGCAAGGAAGTGATGGGGTAGAAGGAAGCATTATGAGAAGGATGTGTAAGGAAAGGATGAGGTATGAGGTCGACCAGTCCGTACAATCCGTACTGACCGTACTGGCCGTACAGGCCGTACCTTCTCGGGTCGACCCATCATCAACCAAAACTTACCATCCTTACCCAGTTACTTTGGAGAGTTACCTTGAGTGTTAAGGAGGCTTGTGACCGTTTAAGGAGGAGAAAGGAGACGCGGATAAGACAGGCTGGCATAGCTGTAAAGTGATCAGCATCTTGGAATATGCTGAAAGTGTGTGAAGCACTCCATTGGCTAGTTCAAACCATCCGCTCCCTTTAGCTTTGACTACACATGCTTTGCCTTATCTCTTATGCTGAAACCCTAGTCTTTCCTTGCTATATATTGGAAACTCTGCCTTGGATTAATGATTACACGAGTTTATCATATTCTCTCTCTAGTTCATCATGTTTCTCTTCTACATTTCATAAATCATCTCATCTCACTTAATCTTTCTCTAAATCTCTCAATACCTGTTCAACTCTCTAAAATCATAAGAATCACCAGGAAGTTGAATAAATCTCATAGGAGTTGGGATGAAGAAGTTATCCCACTTTAAAATCAGGTGAATCCAGTTTCCCAGTTTGGGAATAGGACAGCTTCTTTGTCCTTCCAATCAAACCAGGATGAATCATTTTGTGAGAAGCTTGATTTGGATACATAAAGTGGTGGAGAATCACCAGGAAGTTGAATAAATCTCATAGGAGTTGGGATGAAGAAGTTATCCCAATTTCAAATCAGGTGATTCCAGTTTCCCAGTTTGGGAATAGCGCAGCTTCTTCGTCGTTCCAATCAAACCAGGATGAATCTCTTTGTAAGAAGCTTGATTTGGATCATAAAGTGGTGGAGAATCACCAGGAAGTTGAATAAATCTCATAGGAGTTGGGATGAAGAAGTTATCCCACTTTCAAATCAGGTGATTCCAGTTTCCCAGTTTGAGAATAGCACAGCTTCTTCGTCGTTCCAATCAAACCAGGATGAATCACTTTGTGAGAAGCTTGATTTGGATACATAAAGTGGTGGAGAATCACCAGGAAGTTGAATAAATCTCATAGGAGTTGGCGTGAAGAAGTTATCCCACTTTCAAATCAGGTGATTCCAGTTTCCCAGTTTGGGAATAGCACAGCTTCTTCGTCGTTCCAATCAAACCAGGATGAATCTCTTTGTAAGAAGCTTGATTTGGATACATAAAGTGGTGGAGAATCACCAGGAAGTTGAATAAATCTCATAGGAGTTGGGATGAAGAAGTTATCCCACTTTCAAATCAGGTGATTCCAGTTTCCCAGTTTGGGAATAGCACAGCTTCTTCGTCGTTCCAATCAAACCAGGATGAATCTCTTTGTAAGAAGCTTTATTTGGATACATAAAGTGGTGGAGAATCACCAGGAAGTTGAATAAATCTCATAGGAGTTGGGATGAAGAAGTTATCCCACTTTCAAATCAGGTGATTCCAGTTTCCCAGTTTGGGAATAGCACAGCTTCTTCGTCGTTCCAATCAAACCAGGATGAATCACTTTGTGAGAAGCTTGATTTGGATACATAAAGTGGTGGAGAATCACCAGGAAGTTGAATAAATCTCATAGGAGTTGGGATGAAGAAGTTATCCCACTTTCAAATCAGGTGATTCCAGTTTCCCAGTTTGGGAATAGCACAGCTTCTCGTCGTTCCAATCAAACCAGGATGAATCACTTTGTGAGAAGCTTGATTTGGATACATAAAGTGGTGGAGAATCACCAGGAAGTTGAATAAATCTCATAGGAGTTGGTGAAAGAAGTTATCCCACTTTCAAATCAGGTGATTCCAGTTTCCCAGTTTGGGAATAGGACAGCTTCTTGTCGTTCCAATCAAACCAGGATGAATCATTTGTGAGAAGCTTGATTTGGATACATAAAGTGGTGGAGAATCACCAGGAAGTTGAATAAATCTCATAGGAGTTGGGATGAAGAAGTTATCCCACTTTCAAATCAGGTGATTCCAGTTTCCCAGTTTGGGAATAGCACAGCTTCTTCGTCGTTCCAATCAAACCAGGATGAATCTCTTTGTAAGAAGCTTGATTTGGATACATAAAGTGGTGGAGAATCACCAGGAAGTTGAATAAATCTCATAGGAGTTGGGATGAAGAAGTTATCCCACTTTCAAATCAGGTGATTCCAGTTTCCCAGTTTGGGAATAGCACAGCTTCTTCGTCGTTCCAATCAAACCAGGATGAATCACTTTTTAGAAGCTTGATTTGGATACATAAAGTGGTGGAGAATCACCAGGAAGTTGAATAAATCTCATAGGAGTTGGCGTGAAGAAGTTATCCCACTTTCAAATCAGGTGATTCCAGTTTCCCAGTTTGGGAATAGCACAGCTTCTCGTCGTTCCAATCAAACCAGGATGAATCACTTTGTGAGAAGCTTGATTTGGATACATAAAGTGGTGGAGAATCACCAGGAAGTTGAATAAATCTCATAGGAGTTGGGATGAAGAAGTTATCCCACTTTCAAATCAGGTGATTCCAGTTTCCCAGTTTGGGAATAGCACAGCTTCATCGTCGTTCCAATCAAACCAGGATGAATCACTTTGTGAGAAGCTTGATTTGGATACATAAAGTGGTGGAGAATCACCAGGAAGTTGAATAAATCTCATAGGAGTTGGGATGAAGAAGTTATCCCACTTTCAAATCAGGTGATTCCAGTTTCCCAGTTTGGGAATAGCACAGCTTCTCGTCGTTCCAATCAAACCAGGATGAATCACTTTGTGAGAAGCTTGATTTGGATACATAAAGTGGTGGAGAATCACCAGGAAGTTGAATAAATCTCATAGGAGTTGGTGAAAAGAAGTTATCCCACTTTCAAATCAGGTGATTCCAGTTTCCCAGTTTGGGAATAGGACAGCTTCTTTGTCCTTCCAATCAAACCAGGATGAATCATTTGTGAGAAGCTTGATTTGGATACATAAAGTGGTGGAGAATCACCAGGAAGTTGAATAAATCTCATAGGAGTTGGGATGAAGAAGTTATCCCACTTTCAAATCAGGTGATTCCAGTTTCCCAGTTTGGGAATAGCACAGCTTCTTCGTCGTTCCAATCAAACCAGGATGAATCACTTTGTGAGAAGCTTGATTTGGATACATAAAGTGGTGGAGAATCACCAGGAAGTTGAATAAATCTCATAGGAGTTGGGATGAAGAAGTTATCCCACTTTCAAATCAGGTGATTCCAGTTTCCCAGTTTGGGAATAGCACAGCTTCTTCGTCGTTCCAATCAAACCAGGATGAATCACTTTGTGAGAAGCTTGATTTGGATACATAAAGTGGTGGAGAATCACCAGGAAGTTGAATAAATCTCATAGGAGTTGGGATGAAGAAGTTATCCCACTTTCAAATCAGGTGATTCCAGTTTCCCAGTTTGGGAATAGACAGCTTCTTTGTCGTTCCAATCAAACCAGGATGAATCACTTTGTGAGAAGCTTGATTTGGATACATAAAGTGGTGGAGAATCACCAGGAAGTTGAATAAATCTCATAGGAGTTGGCGTGAAGAAGTTATCCCACTTTCAAATCAGGTGATTCCAGTTTCCCAGTTTGGGAATAGCACAGCTTCTTCGTCGTTCCAATCAAACCAGGATGAATCACTTTGTGAGAAGCTTGATTTGGATACATAAAGTGGTGGAGAATCACCAGGAAGTTGAATAAATCTCATAGGAGTTGGGATGAAGAAGTTATCCCACTTTCAAATCAGGTGATTCCAGTTTCCCAGTTTGGGAATAGCACAGCTTCTTCGTCGTTCCAATCAAACCAGGATGAATCACTTTGTGAGAAGCTTGATTTGGATACATAAAGTGGTGGAGAATCACCAGGAAGTTGAATAAATCTCATAGGAGTTGGCGAAAAGAAGTTATCCCACTTTCAAATCAGGTGATTCCAGTTTCCCAGTTTGGGAATAGACAGCTTCTTCGTCGTTCCAATCAAACCAGGATGAATCACTTTGTGAGAAGCTTGATTTGGATACATAAAGTGGTGGAGAATCACCAGGAAGTTGAATAAATCTCATAGGAGTTGGATGAAGAAGTTATCCCACTTTCAAATCAGGTGATTCCAGTTTCCCAGTTTGGGAATAGACAGCTTCTTCGTCGTTCCAATCAAACCAGGATGAATCACTTTGTAAGAAGCTTGATTTGGATACATAAAGTGGTGGAGAATCACCAGGAAGTTGAATAAATCTCATAGGAGTTGGGATGAAGAAGTTATCCCACTTTCAAATCAGGTGATTCCAGTTTCCCAGTTTGGGAATAGCACAGCTTCTTCGTCGTTCCAATCAAACCAGGATGAATCCTTTGTAAGAAGCTTGATTTGGATACATAAAGTGGTGGAGAATCACCAGGAAGTTGAATAAATCTCATAGGAGTTGGGATGAAGAAGTTATCCCACTTTCAAATCAGGTGATTCCAGTTTCCCAGTTTGGGAATAGCACAGCTTCTTCGTCGTTCCAATCAAACCAGGATGAATCACTTTGTGAGAAGCTTGATTTGGATATATAAAGTGGTGGAGAATCACCAGGAAGTTGAATAAATCTCATAGGAGTTGGGAAAGAAGTTATCCCACTTTCAAATCAGGTGATTCCAGTTTCCCAGTTTGGGAATAGCGCAGCTTCTTCGTCGTTCCAATCAAACCAGGATGAATCTCTTTGTAAGAAGCTTGATTTGGATACATAAAGTGGTGGAGAATCACCAGGAAGTTGAATAAATCTCATAGGAGTTGGGATGAAGAAGTTATCCCACTTTCAAATCAGGTGATTCCAGTTTCCCAGTTTGGGAATAGCACAGCTTCTTCGTCGTTCCAATCAAACCAGGATGAATCTCTTTGTAAGAAGCTTGATTTGGATACATAAAGTGGTGGAGAATCACCAGGAAGTTGAATAAATCTCATAGGAGTTGGGATGAAGAAGTTATCCCACTTTCAAATCAGGTGATTCCAGTTTCCCAGTTTGGGAATAGCACAGCTTCTTCGTCGTTCCAATCAAACCAGGATGAATCACTTTTGTAGAAGCTTGATTTGGATACAGAAAGTGGTGGAGAATCACCAGGAAGTTGAATAAATCTCATAGGAGTTGGGATGAAGAAGTTATCCCACTTTCAAATCAGGTGATTCCAGTTTCCCAGTTTGGGAATAGCACAGCTTCTTCGTCGTTCCAATCAAACCAGGATGAATCACTTTGTGAGAAGCTTGATTTGGATACATAAAGTGGTGGAGAATCACCAGGAAGTTGAATAAATCTCATACGAGTTGGTGAAAAGAAGTTATCCCACTTTCAAATCAGGTGATTCCAGTTTCCCAGTTTGGGAATAGCACAGCTTCTTTGTCGTTCCAATCAAACCAGGATGAATCACTTTGTGAGAAGCTTGATTTGGATACATAAAGTGGTGGAGAATCACCAGGAAGTTGAATAAATCTCATAGGAGTTGGGATGAAGAAGTTATCCCACTTTCAAATCAGGTGATTCCAGTTTCCCAGTTTGGGAATAGCACAGCTTCTTCGTCGTTCCAATCAAACCAGGATGATCTCTTTGTAAGAAGCTTGATTTGGATACATTAAGTGGTGGAGAATCACCAGGAAGTTGAATAAATCTCATAGGAGTTGGGATGAAGAAGTTATCCCACTTTCAAATCAGGTGATTCCAGTTTCCCAGTTTGGGAATAGCACAGCTTCTTCGTCGTTCCAATCAAACCAGGATGAATCACTTTGTGAGAAGCTTGATTTTAATACATAAAGTGGTGGAGAATCACCAGGAAGTTGAATAAATCTCATAGGAGTTGGCGTGAAGAAGTTATCCCACTTTCAAATCAGGTGATTCCAGTTTCCCAGTTTGGGAATAGCACAGCTTCTTCGTCGTTCCAATCAAACCAGGATGAATCACTTTGTAAGAAGCTTGATTTGGATACATAAAGTGGTGGAGAATCACCAGGAAGTTGAATAAATCTCATAGGAGTTGGCGTGAAGAAGTTATCCCACTTTCAAATCAGGTGATTCCAGTTTCCCAGTTTGGGAATAGCACAGCTTCTTCGTCGTTCCAATCAAACCAGGATGAATCACTTTGTGAGAAGCTTGATTTGGATACATAAAGTGGTGGAGAATCACCAGGAAGTTGAATAAATCTCATAGGAGTTGGGATGAAGAAGTTATCCCACTTTCAAATCAGGTGATTCCAGTTTCCCAGTTTGGGAATATGACAGCTTCTTCGTCGTTCCAATCAAACCAGGATGAATCACTTTGTGAGAAGCTTGATTGGATACATAAAGTGGTGGAGAATCACCAGGAAGTTGAATAAATCTCATAGGAGTTGGCGTGAAGAAGTTATCCCACTTTCAAATCAGGTGATTCCAGTTTCCCAGTTTGGGAATAGCACAGCTTCATCGTCGTTCCAATCAAACCAGGATGAATCACTTTCTGAGAAGCTTGATTTGGATACATAAAGTGGTGGAGAATCACCAGGAAGTTGAATAATGTTAAGATGAGGAGATGAGGAGATGAAGAGTTGATACATGGATAGAGGAAGGGATTTGGAGCAGGCAGTAACTTTGGAGATTTACCACAGTAACTTTATTGTTACTGTGGTAACTGAGGTAAAAGACTTGGGAAGTTACCTTGCATCCATTTGGAGAGTGAAACACGCCAGGAGGAGTCTGGATAAGCAAGGAGGAGTTTGGATAAGGTCTGGTCAAGGCTAGAGAGCTTTAGACAGGCTGGCACCAGCTGGAAAGCTAAAGCAAGATTCCCAAGCATGTGAGGAACCTTATTGGCTAGTTTGAATCAAGCATCTTTGACTACACATGCCTCTTATCCTAGCTAGACTGAACCTGGACGAAATTATGTATCCCTAATCTATATGTGTTGTAAACTCTCTCATTAATCAATCTAATGGAGTTTTGAGTCTCTCTCTATTCTCTCACTAAAATCTCTTAATCTCTTTAATCTTTTCATCTGATTATCCCTGATTAGTTGAATCATGCTCTAATACACAAAAGTGTATATGGTATCAGAGCCAGGTTGCGCAAAGTGGGAGAGTGTGATTCCTTTTTCTTAAAAATCTTGAGTGTTCTTGAGTGTTCTTGGTGTTCTTAACTTCTGGGTTTCATTATCTTGGTGGCGTGAGAGGTTCTGGTGAATCCAAATCATCTCAACATGGAAATGGAGCACAGACCTGAGTCAACTGTGAAGACTGAAGAGGAGAGGCATGGCGAGTGGTCAAGGTGGGCCAAAAGAGCTTTGGAAAGCTGTGGGTTATGGAGTAGTCATGGAAAGGGGAAACCTTTCATGGAAATGGCTACTGAAGAAGGTCAGACAAGAGGTCTGAAGCTGGGAAATGAAGTTGTTCAAGGAAACACTACAAAGAGTGAGATTGAAGCAACTTTAGGCAAGTCCAAGCTTGTGAGAGTCGTTGAGGACAGAGGGGTGATCCGCGGCTTGAGACAAGGAAAGGATGAGTGTTATCAGCTTGTGGGAAGGCTGAGAGAAGTATGGTCAGAGCTAGATGTGGTGAAGACACACACATCAAATCCGAGATGTTGTCAAGAAAGGAGGAAGCAAGATGTGATCTTCAGCTTCCTTATGGAAGAGGTATGTGAGCTTGTTAAATATACTTGTGATGTGTGGGAAATGAACAGGAAGCCAGAAAGATGGAAGGGAGGTACAAGCTGTAAGAGGGGAAGGTTGAGAAAACTTTCTAAGGAGTGGTTAATGAAGAGAAGGGCATGGAGAAAGGATAGCGAGTCTGAGCACTTAAGTGACAGGATGAGTGTGATCTTGAAGAGAATCAAGGATGTACTTCAGCAGATGGTTATAGGAGAGTGTTCATACTCAGCTTACATGGGAGAAACAGTAGGAGACAGTGCGGATATGAGAGGAATGGATACCAAGAGGGCAGATGAGTGTGTGACAAAGAAGGAATGGGATGAGTTGGTTAAGCATGTGTATGCTTTGGCTACGACCCGGAGTCTGGGTGCTCCTGCCAAAGCATCCACATCTAAACCCATCATCATTGACTCTGGAGCAACACACCACATGATCAGTGACAAGAGACTAATCAGTGAGGTTAAAGCAGCAACAGGGAGTGTCATGATAGCCAATGGTACCAGGATCCCAATAGAAGGAGTGGGAAACCTCAAGCTGTTTGAGAAGAACTCCACTGCCTTCTACCTACCTCAGTTTACATCCAATCTAATCTCAGTTAAGAAGGCTACAGTTGATCTGGATTGTCAAGTGGTTTTCAGACCAAATGAAGTTGAGTTCCAGGATTTGAAGACTGGAAGGGTTATTGGCAGAGGAGACAGCAAGCATCAGCTCTATCATCTCCAAACAACTGAGGCGCCTAGTCCTGTGGAGTCTGTGTGTTTAAGCAGCACAACGGATAGGTGTGATAATCTCACATGGCATGCAAGGCTGGGACATCCTCATGCCAAGGCAATTGAACTGATTCTACCAAGTATGGCGTTCAATCACTTGGAGTGTGAAGCTTGTATACTTGGAAAGCACTGTAGGACTGTCTTCCCAACATCAGAAACCAGATATGAGAATTGCTTTGATCTGGTGCATTCAGACGTGTGGACAGCTCCCTGTATGTCTAGAGACAGCCATAAGTACTTTGTGACTTTCATTGATGAGAAGTCCAAGTACACATGGATCACCATGATTCCCTCCAAAGACAGAGTCCTAGAAGCCTTCATGAACTTCCAAGCATATGTTACTAACCAGTACAATGCCACTGTGAAGATTCTGAGGTCTGATAATGGAGGAGAATACACTAGCAATGCTTTCAAGAGTCATCTTGCAAAGCATGGGATTGTGCAACAAACTAGCTGTCCTTACACACCACAACAAAATGGGGTGGCTGAGAGGAAGAACAGACATTTGATGGAGGTTGCGAGATCAATAATGTTCCACATGAATGTCCCTAAGAGGTTTTGGAGTGATGCTGTTCAGACTGCTTGCTATCTCATCAATAGAGTGCCAACCCGTGTCTTGAAGAAACTGTCTCCCTTTGAAGTATTGAACAAGGCCAAGCCACACATTGATCATTTGAGAGTCTTTGGGTGCTTATGTTATGTGATGATTCCCGGAGAAAGAAGGAACAAGCTAGAAGCAAAGAGTACTAAAGCTATGTTCATTGGGTACTCAATCACTCAGAAAGGCTACAAATGTTATGATCCAATAACTAGGAGGGTTATGGTATCTAGAGAAGTGAAGTTTGTTGAGTCTAAAGGGTATTATGAGGAGAAGAAATGGGAAGACCTAGAGGATCTGTCCCGAGCTCCATCAGAGAAGGCAACAACATTGAGGGTGTTGTTGGAGAGGCTAGGGATAGGATTATCCCAAGATCAGGAACCAGGAAGAACAGGACCTTCTAATCAAGCTGGAGAAGCTGGAGGAACAACTCCTCTTGATCATGAGAGGGGGAATGGATCTGAATCAGGGGAGCAGGAGCATAACCAAGAGGATTCAGGTCAGCATGATCAGGAGGAGACACAGGAAGTAGAGAGTGGAGCTCAGTCAGGTGGAAATGAGCAGGGAGAACCTACTGGAAATGAGCAGGGAGAACCTACTGGTTTAAGAGAGGAAGCACAAGAGAATGTTCAGGCTGAAGAACAGGTTGAGACCTTGCGGAGGAGCACAAGGATAAGGAGGGATCCTTCCAACTGGGTAAACACGAGAGTGTACTACAATGCCCAGGCTGTGGAGCATCCCTCTCAAGCCGTGTGTTCCTTTGCTGAGTTTCCAGAAGAGCACATGGTGTTTATGTGTAACTTGGATGAGAATGAGATACCAAGATCTTATGAAGAAGCTATGAAGCACAAGGTTTGGAGAGATTCAGTAGGAGATGAAAGGGATGCAATGATCAGGAATGATACTTGGTATGAGAGTGAGTTACCTAAAGGGAAGAAGGCAGTTTCAAGCAGATGGATCTTCACCATCAAGTACCTTGCAAATGGGGAGATAGATAGGCGCAAGACTAGGCTGGTTGCAAGAGGATTTACACAGACTTATGGGGAAGATTACATTGATACTTTTGCACCAGTGGCCAAGCTTCACACAATTCGAATTGTGTTATCTATTGCAACAAACTTGGAGTGGGATTTGTGGCAAATGGATGTGAAGAATGCTTTCTTGCAAGGTGAACTTGAAGATGAAGTATACATGCATCCACCTCCTGGTCTTGAGCATCTAGTAAAGCCAGGGAATGTTTTGAGATTGAAGAAAGCAATATATGGGTTGAAACAGTCACCTAGAGCTTGGTACAGGAAGCTGAGTACAACACTCAATGGGAGAGGCTTTAGGAAGTCTGAACTAGATCACACTCTCTTCACCTTGACAGGACCTTCAGGGAGCATTGTGATTCTAGTGTATGTGGATGATTTGATTATCACAGGAAGTGATAAGGCAGGGATTCAGGCTACTAAGGAGTTTCTCAAATCTGTGTTTGATATCAAGGATTTGGGAGAGATGAAGTATTTTCTGGGGATTGAGATATGCAGATCAAAGGAGGGTTTGTTTATGTCTCAAAGGAAGTATACTATGGATATGTTGAAGGAGACTGATGTGCTTGGAGGAAAGATAGCTAAGACACCCCTTGAGGAGGGATATAAGTTCTGCGTGAGGGGGAGGTTGAAGAGAAGCAGTTGTTTGAGGATCCTAAGCTATACAGGAAGATGGTTGGCAAGCTGATCTACTTGACCATCACCAGACCAGATATATGTTTTGCTGTGAATCAAGTGAGTCAGCATATGCAGGCGCCAAAGGTCCATCACTGGAAGATGGTTGATAGGATACTGAGGTATTTGAGTGGGACGGCTGGACAAGGAGTTTGGATGGGTTGTAATGGCAGTACAGAAGTGGTTGGGTATTGTGATGCTGATTGGGCAGGAGATAGAGTGGACAGGAGATCAACTACTGGGTATTGTACATTCATTGGAGGAAACTTGGTTACTTGGAAGAGTAAGAAGCAGAAGGTTATCTCTTGTTCAAGTGCTGAAGCTGAGTATAGAGCCATGTTGAAGCTGACAAACGAGTTGGTGTGGATCAAGGGGATCTTGAAGCACTGGAGATTGAGCAGAGTACTCCTATGACAATGCATTGTGACAATCAAGCAGCTATCCACATTGCCTCCAACTCAGTGTTTCATGAGAGAACAAAGCACATAGAGGTGGATTGCCATAAGGTGAGGCAGATGATTATCTTAGGAGTGATTCTGCCATGTTATACAAGAAGTGAAGATCAGCTTGCAGATGTGTTTACTAAGGCAGCGAGATTGAAGACAATGGAGTCCATACTATCCAGGCTTGGACTCATTGATCTTACTCCCAGGAGCTGAGCCCCTTAACCATGGAGTCTCCACTCTTTTTCCCTCATCAAAGTTTTATCCCAATGGGTTTTCTTTGGTGAGGTTTTTAATGAGGGAGGTCTTCATGGTTTCCAAGCTTGACTTGTTCCACATGGTCAAGCTTGAGGGGGAGTGTTGAGATGAGGAGATGAGGAGATGAAGAGTTGATACATGGATAGAGGAAGGGATTTGGAGCAGGCAGTAACTTTGGAGATTTACCACAGTAACTTTATTGTTACTGTGGTAACTGAGTTAAAAGACTTGGGAAGTTACCTTGCATCCATTTGGAGAGTGAAACACGCCAGGAGGAGTCTGGATAAGCAAGGAGGAGTTTGGATAAGGTCTGGTCAAGGCTAGAGAGCTTTAGACAGGCTGGCACCAGCTGGAAAGCTAAAGCAAGATTCCCAAGCATGTGAGGAACCTTATTGGCTAGTTTGAATCAAGCATCTTTGACTACACATGCCTCTTATCCTAGCTAGACTGAACCTGGACGAAATTATGTATCCCTAATCTATATGTGTTGTAAACTCTCTCATTAATCAATCTAATGGAGTTTTGAGTCTCTCTCTCTATTCTCTCACTAAAATCTCTTAATCTCTTTAATCTTTTCATCTGATTATCCCTGATTAGTTGAATCATGCTCTAATACACAAAAGTGTATAAATAAATCTCATAGGAGTTGGGATGAAGAAGTTATCCCACTTTCAAATCAGGTGATTCCAGTTTCCCAGTTTGGGAATAGCACAGCTTCTTCGTCGTTCCAATCAAACCAGGATGAATCACTTTGTGAGAAGCTTGATTTGGATACATAAAGTGGTGAAGAATCACCAGGAAGTTGAATAAATCTCATAGGAGTTGGGAAAAGAAGTTATCCCACTTTCAAATCAGGTGATTCCAGTTTCCCAGTTTGGGAATAGCACAGCTTCTTCGTCGTTCCAATCAAACCAGGATGAATCACTTTGTGAGAAGCTTGATTTGGATACATAAAGTGGTGGAGAATCACCAGGAAGTTGAATAAATCTCATAGGAGTTGGGATGAAGAAGTTATCCCACTTTCAAATCAGGTGATTCCAGTTTCCCAGTTTGGGAATAGCACAGCTTCTTCGTCGTTCCAATCAAACCAGGATGAATCACTTTGTGAGAAGCTTGATTTGGATACATAAAGTGGTGGAGAATCACCAGGAAGTTGAATAAATCTCATAGGAGTTGGGATGAAGAAGTTATCCCACTTTCAAATCAGGTGATTCCAGTTTCCCAGTTTGGGAATAGCACAGCTTCTTCGTCGTTCCAATCAAACCAGGATGAATCACTTTGTAAGAAGCTTGATTTGGATACATAAAGTGGTGGAGAATCACCAGGAAGTTGAATAAATCTCATAGGAGTTGGGATGAAGAAGTTATCCCACTTTCAAATCAGGTGATTCCAGTTTCCCAGTTTGGGAATAGCACAGCTTCTTCGTCGTTCCAATCAAACCAGGATGAATCACTTTGTGAGAAGCTTGATTTGGATACATAAAGTGGTGGAGAATCACCAGGAAGTTGAATAAATCTCATAGGAGTTGGGATGAAGAAGTTATCCCACTTTCAAATCAGGTGATTCCAGTTTCCCAGTTTGGGAATAGCACAGCTTCTTCGTCGTTCCAATCAAACCAGGATGAATCACTTTGTAAGAAGCTTGATTTGGATACATAAAGTGGTGGAGAATCACCAGGAAGTTGAATAAATCTCATAGGAGTTGGGATGAAGAAGTTATCCCACTTTCAAATCAGGTGATTCCAGTTTCCCAGTTTGGGAATAGCACAGCTTCTTCGTCGTTCCAATCAAACCAGGATGAATCACTTTGTAAGAAGCTTGATTTGGATACATAAAGTGGTGGAGAATCACCAGGAAGTTGAATAAATCTCATAGGAGTTGGGATGAAGAAGTTATCCCACTTTCAAATCAGGTGATTCCAGTTTCCCAGTTTGGGAATAGCACAGCTTCTTCGTCGTTCCAATCAAACCAGGATGAATCACTTTGTGAGAAGCTTGATTTGGATACATAAAGTGGTGGAGAATCACCAGGAAGTTGAATAAATCTCATAGGAGTTGGGATGAAGAAGTTATCCCACTTTCAAATCAGGTGATTCCAGTTTCCCAGTTTGGGAATAGCACAGCTTCTTCGTCGTTCCAATCAAACCAGGATGAATCACTTTGTGAGAAGCTTGATTTGGATACATAAAGTGGTGGAGAATCACCAGGAAGTTGAATAAATCTCATAGGAGTTGGGAAAAGAAGTTATCCCACTTTCAAATCAGGTGATTCCAGTTTCCCAGTTTGGGAATAGCACAGCTTCTTCGTCGTTCCAATCAAACCAGGATGAATCACTTTGTGAGAAGCTTGATTTGGATACATAAAGTGGTGGAGAATCACCAGGAAGTTGAATAAATCTCATAGGAGTTGGGATGAAGAAGTTATCCCACTTTCAAATCAGGTGATTCCAGTTTCCCAGTTTGGGAATAGCACAGCTTCTTCGTCGTTCCAATCAAACCAGGATGAATCACTTTGTAAGAAGCTTGATTTGGATACATAAAGTGGTGGAGAATCACCAGGAAGTTGAATAAATCTCATAGGAGTTGGGATGAAGAAGTTATCCCACTTTCAAATCAGGTGATTCCAGTTTCCCAGTTTGGGAATAGCACAGCTTCTTCGTCGTTCCAATCAAACCAGGATGAATCACTTTGTAAGAAGCTTGATTTGGATACATAAAGTGGTGGAGAATCACCAGGAAGTTGAATAAATCTCATAGGAGTTGGCATGAAGAAGTTATCCCACTTTCAAATCAGGTGATTCCAGTTTCCCAGTTTGGGAATAGCACAGCTTCTTCGTCGTTCCAATCAAACCAGGATGAATCACTTTGTGAGAAGCTTGATTTGGATACATAAAGTGGTGGAGAATCACCAGGAAGTTGAATAAATCTCATAGGAGTTGGGATGAAGAAGTTATCCCACTTTCAAATCAGGTGATTCCAGTTTCCCAGTTTGGGAATAGCACAGCTTCTTCGTCGTTCCAATCAAACCAGGATGAATCACTTTGTGAGAAGCTTGATTTGGATACATAAAGTGGTGGAGAATCACCAGGAAGTTGAATAAATCTCATAGGAGTTGGGAAAGAAGTTATCCCACTTTCAAATCAGGTGATTCCAGTTTCCCAGTTTGGGAATAGCACAGCTTCTTCGTCGTTCCAATCAAACCAGGATGAATCACTTTGTGAGAAGCTTGATTTGGATACATAAAGTGGTGGAGAATCACCAGGAAGTTGAATAAATCTCATAGGAGTTGGGATGAAGAAGTTATCCCACTTTCAAATCAGGTGATTCCAGTTTCCCAGTTTGGGAATAGCACAGCTTCTTCGTCGTTCCAATCAAACCAGGATGAATCACTTTGTGAGAAGCTTGATTTGGATACATAAAGTGGTGGAGAATCACCAGGAAGTTGAATAAATCTCATAGGAGTTGGCATGAAGAAGTTATCCCACTTTCAAATCAGGTGATTCCAGTTTCCCAGTTTGGGAATAGCACAGCTTCTTCGTCGTTCCAATCAAACCAGGATGAATCACTTTGTAAGAAGCTTGATTTGGATACATAAAGTGGTGGAGAATCACCAGGAAGTTGAATAAATCTCATAGGAGTTGGGATGAAGAAGTTATCCCACTTTCAAATCAGGTGATTCCAGTTTCCCAGTTTGGGAATAGCACAGCTTCTTCGTCGTTCCAATCAAACCAGGATGAATCACTTTGTGAGAAGCTTGATTTGGATACATAAAGTGGTGGAGAATCACCAGGAAGTTGAATAAATCTCATAGGAGTTGGCATGAAGAAGTTATCCCACTTTCAAATCAGGTGATTCCAGTTTCCCAGTTTGGGAATAGCACAGCTTCTTCGTCGTTCCAATCAAACCAGGATGAATCACTTTGTAAGAAGCTTGATTTGGATACATAAAGTGGTGGAGAATCACCAGGAAGTTGAATAAATCTCATAGGAGTTGGGATGAAGAAGTTATCCCACTTTCAAATCAGGTGATTCCAGTTTCCCAGTTTGGGAATAGCACAGCTTCTTCGTCGTTCCAATCAAACCAGGATGAATCACTTTGTAAGAAGCTTGATTTGGATACATAAAGTGGTGGAGAATCACCAGGAAGTTGAATAAATCTCATAGGAGTTGGGATGAAGAAGTTATCCCACTTTCAAATCAGGTGATTCCAGTTTCCCAGTTTGGGAATAGCACAGCTTCTTCGTCGTTCCAATCAAACCAGGATGAATCACTTTGTGAGAAGCTTGATTTGGATACATAAAGTGGTGGAGAATCACCAGGAAGTTGAATAAATCTCATAGGAGTTGGGATGAAGAAGTTATCCCACTTTCAAATCAGGTGATTCCAGTTTCCCAGTTTGGGAATAGCACAGCTTCTTCGTCGTTCCAATCAAACCAGGATGAATCACTTTGTGAGAAGCTTGATTTGGATACATAAAGTGGTGGAGAATCACCAGGAAGTTGAATAAATCTCATAGGAGTTGGGAAAAGAAGTTATCCCACTTTCAAATCAGGTGATTCCAGTTTCCCAGTTTGGGAATAGCACAGCTTCTTCGTCGTTCCAATCAAACCAGGATGAATCACTTTGTGAGAAGCTTGATTTGGATACATAAAGTGGTGGAGAATCACCAGGAAGTTGAATAAATCTCATAGGAGTTGGGATGAAGAAGTTATCCCACTTTCAAATCAGGTGATTCCAGTTTCCCAGTTTGGGAATAGCACAGCTTCTTCGTCGTTCCAATCAAACCAGGATGAATCACTTTGTAAGAAGCTTGATTTGGATACATAAAGTGGTGGAGAATCACCAGGAAGTTGAATAAATCTCATAGGAGTTGGGATGAAGAAGTTATCCCACTTTCAAATCAGGTGATTCCAGTTTCCCAGTTTGGGAATAGCACAGCTTCTTCGTCGTTCCAATCAAACCAGGATGAATCACTTTGTGAGAAGCTTGATTTGGATACATAAAGTGGTGGAGAATCACCAGGAAGTTGAATAAATCTCATAGGAGTTGGGATGAAGAAGTTATCCCACTTTCAAATCAGGTGATTCCAGTTTCCCAGTTTGGGAATAGCACAGCTTCTTCGTCGTTCCAATCAAACCAGGATGAATCACTTTGTGAGAAGCTTGATTTGGATACATAAAGTGGTGGAGAATCACCAGGAAGTTGAATAAATCTCATAGGAGTTGGGATGAAGAAGTTATCCCACTTTCAAATCAGGTGATTCCAGTTTCCCAGTTTGGGAATAGCACAGCTTCTTCGTCGTTCCAATCAAACCAGGATGAATCACTTTGTGAGAAGCTTGATTTGGATACATAAAGTGGTGGAGAATCACCAGGAAGTTGAATAAATCTCATAGGAGTTGGGATGAAGAAGTTATCCCACTTTCAAATCAGGTGATTCCAGTTTCCCAGTTTGGGAATAGCACAGCTTCTTCGTCGTTCCAATCAAACCAGGATGAATCACTTTGTGAGAAGCTTGATTTGGATACATAAAGTGGTGGAGAATCACCAGGAAGTTGAATAAATCTCATAGGAGTTGGGATGAAGAAGTTATCCCACTTTCAAATCAGGTGATTCCAGTTTCCCAGTTTGGGAATAGCACAGCTTCTTCGTCGTTCCAATCAAACCAGGATGAATCACTTTGTGAGAAGCTTGATTTGGATACATAAAGTGGTGGAGAATCACCAGGAAGTTGAATAAATCTCATAGGAGTTGGGAAAAGAAGTTATCCCACTTTCAAATCAGGTGATTCCAGTTTCCCAGTTTGGGAATAGACAGCTTCTTCGTCGTTCCAATCAAACCAGGATGAATCACTTTGTGAGAAGCTTGATTTGGATACATAAAGTGGTGGAGAATCACCAGGAAGTTGAATAAATCTCATAGGAGTTGGGATGAAGAAGTTATCCCACTTTCAAATCAGGTGATTCCAGTTTCCCAGTTTGGGAATAGCACAGCTTCTTCGTCGTTCCAATCAAACCAGGATGAATCACTTTGTGAGAAGCTTGATTTGGATACATAAAGTGGTGGAGAATCACCAGGAAGTTGAATAAATCTCATAGGAGTTGGGATGAAGAAGTTATCCCACTTTCAAATCAGGTGATTCCAGTTTCCCAGTTTGGGAATAGCACAGCTTCTTCGTCGTTCCAATCAAACCAGGATGAATCACTTTGTAAGAAGCTTGATTTGGATACATAAAGTGGTGGAGAATCACCAGGAAGTTGAATAAATCTCATAGGAGTTGGGATGAAGAAGTTATCCCACTTTCAAATCAGGTGATTCCAGTTTCCCAGTTTGGGAATAGCACAGCTTCTTCGTCGTTCCAATCAAACCAGGATGAATCACTTTGTGAGAAGCTTGATTTGGATACATAAAGTGGTGGAGAATCACCAGGAAGTTGAATAAATCTCATAGGAGTTGGGATGAAGAAGTTATCCCACTTTCAAATCAGGTGATTCCAGTTTCCCAGTTTGGGAATAGCACAGCTTCTTCGTCGTTCCAATCAAACCAGGATGAATCACTTTGTGAGAAGCTTGATTTGGATACATAAAGTGGTGGAGAATCACCAGGAAGTTGAATAAATCTCATAGGAGTTGGGATGAAGAAGTTATCCCACTTTCAAATCAGGTGATTCCAGTTTCCCAGTTTGGGAATAGCACAGCTTCTTCGTCGTTCCAATCAAACCAGGATGAATCACTTTGTGAGAAGCTTGATTTGGATACATAAAGTGGTGGAGAATCACCAGGAAGTTGAATAAATCTCATAGGAGTTGGGATGAAGAAGTTATCCCACTTTCAAATCAGGTGATTCCAGTTTCCCAGTTTGGGAATAGCACAGCTTCTTCGTCGTTCCAATCAAACCAGGATGAATCACTTTGTGAGAAGCTTGATTTGGATACATAAAGTGGTGGAGAATCACCAGGAAGTTGAATAAATCTCATAGGAGTTGGGATGAAGAAGTTATCCCACTTTCAAATCAGGTGATTCCAGTTTCCCAGTTTGGGAATAGCACAGCTTCTTCGTCGTTCCAATCAAACCAGGATGAATCACTTTGTGAGAAGCTTGATTTGGATACATAAAGTGGTGGAGAATCACCAGGAAGTTGAATAAATCTCATAGGAGTTGGGATGAAGAAGTTATCCCACTTTCAAATCAGGTGATTCCAGTTTCCCAGTTTGGGAATAGCACAGCTTCTTCGTCGTTCCAATCAAACCAGGATGAATCACTTTGTAAGAAGCTTGATTTGGATACATAAAGTGGTGGAGAATCACCAGGAAGTTGAATAAATCTCATAGGAGTTGGGATGAAGAAGTTATCCCACTTTCAAATCAGGTGATTCCAGTTTCCCAGTTTGGGAATAGCACAGCTTCTTCGTCGTTCCAATCAAACCAGGATGAATCACTTTGTAAGAAGCTTGATTTGGATACATAAAGTGGTGGAGAATCACCAGGAAGTTGAATAAATCTCATAGGAGTTGGGATGAAGAAGTTATCCCACTTTCAAATCAGGTGATTCCAGTTTCCCAGTTTGGGAATAGCACAGCTTCTTCGTCGTTCCAATCAAACCAGGATGAATCACTTTGTGAGAAGCTTGATTTGGATACATAAAGTGGTGGAGAATCACCAGGAAGTTGAATAAATCTCATAGGAGTTGGGATGAAGAAGTTATCCCACTTTCAAATCAGGTGATTCCAGTTTCCCAGTTTGGGAATAGCACAGCTTCTTCGTCGTTCCAATCAAACCAGGATGAATCACTTTGTGAGAAGCTTGATTTGGATACATAAAGTGGTGGAGAATCACCAGGAAGTTGAATAAATCTCATAGGAGTTGGGATGAAGAAGTTATCCCACTTTCAAATCAGGTGATTCCAGTTTCCCAGTTTGGGAATAGCACAGCTTCTTCGTCGTTCCAATCAAACCAGGATGAATCACTTTGTGAGAAGCTTGATTTGGATACATAAAGTGGTGGAGAATCACCAGGAAGTTGAATAAATCTCATAGGAGTTGGGATGAAGAAGTTATCCCACTTTCAAATCAGGTGATTCCAGTTTCCCAGTTTGGGAATAGCACAGCTTCTTCGTCGTTCCAATCAAACCAGGATGAATCACTTTGTAAGAAGCTTGATTTGGATACATAAAGTGGTGGAGAATCACCAGGAAGTTGAATAAATCTCATAGGAGTTGGGATGAAGAAGTTATCCCACTTTCAAATCAGGTGATTCCAGTTTCCCAGTTTGGGAATAGCACAGCTTCTTCGTCGTTCCAATCAAACCAGGATGAATCACTTTGTGAGAAGCTTGATTTGGATACATAAAGTGGTGGAGAATCACCAGGAAGTTGAATAAATCTCATAGGAGTTGGCATGAAGAAGTTATCCCACTTTCAAATCAGGTGATTCCAGTTTCCCAGTTTGGGAATAGCACAGCTTCTTCGTCGTTCCAATCAAACCAGGATGAATCACTTTGTGAGAAGCTTGATTTGGATACATAAAGTGGTGGAGAATCACCAGGAAGTTGAATAAATCTCATAGGAGTTGGGATGAAGAAGTTATCCCACTTTCAAATCAGGTGATTCCAGTTTCCCAGTTTGGGAATAGCACAGCTTCTTCGTCGTTCCAATCAAACCAGGATGAATCACTTTGTGAGAAGCTTGATTTGGATACATAAAGTGGTGGAGAATCACCAGGAAGTTGAATAAATCTCATAGGAGTTGGGAGAAGAAGTTATCCCACTTTCAAATCAGGTGATTCCAGTTTCCCAGTTTGGGAATAGCACAGCTTCTTCGTCGTTCCAATCAAACCAGGATGAATCACTTTGTGAGAAGCTTGATTTGGATACATAAAGTGGTGGAGAATCACCAGGAAGTTGAATAAATCTCATAGGAGTTGGATGAAGAAGTTATCCCACTTTCAAATCAGGTGATTCCAGTTTCCCAGTTTGGGAATAGCACAGCTTCTTCGTCCAATCAAACCAGGATGAATCACTTTGTGAGAAGCTTGATTTGGATACATAAAGTGGTGGAGAATCACCAGGAAGTTGAATAAATCTCATAGGAGTTGGGATGAAGAAGTTATCCCACTTTCAAATCAGGTGATTCCAGTTTCCCAGTTTGGGAATAGCACAGCTTCTTCGTCGTTCCAATCAAACCAGGATGAATCACTTTGTGAGAAGCTTGATTTGGATACATAAAGTGGTGGAGAATCACCAGGAAGTTGAATAAATCTCATAGGAGTTGGGATGAAGAAGTTATCCCACTTTCAAATCAGGTGATTCCAGTTTCCCAGTTTGGGAATAGCACAGCTTCTTCGTCGTTCCAATCAAACCAGGATGAATCACTTTGTGAAAGCTTGATTTGAATATACACTTTTGTGTATTAGAGCATGATTCAACTAATCAGGGATAATCAGATGAAAAGATTAAAGAGATTAAGAGATTTTAGTGAGAGAATAGAGAGAGAGACTCAAAACTCCATTAGATTGATTAATGAGAGAGTTTACAACACATATAGATTAGGGATACATAATTCGTCCAGGTTCAGTCTAGCTAGGATAAGAGGCATGTGTAGTCAAAGATGCTTGATTCAAACTGGCCAATAAGGTTCCTCACATGCTTGGGTGCTTTAGCTTTCCAGCTGGGTGCCAGCCTGTCTAAAGCTCTCTAGCCTTGACCAGACCTTATCCAAACTCCTCCTTGCTTATCCAGACTCTCCTGGCGTGTTTCACTCTCCAAATGGATGCAAGGTAACTTCCCAAGTCTTTTAACTCAGTTACCACAGTAACAATAAAGTTACTGTGGTAAATCTCCAAAGTTACTGCCTGCTCCAAATCCCTTCCTCTATCCATGTATCAACTCTCATCTCCTCATCTCAACACTCCCCCTCAAGCTTGACCATGTGGAACAAGTCAAGCTTGGAAACCATGAAGACCTCCCTCATTAAAAACCTCACCAAAGAAAACCCATTGGGATAAAACTTTGATGAGGGAAAAAGAGTGGAGACTCCATGGTTAAGGGGCTCAGCTCCTGGGAGTAAGATCAATGAGTCCAAGCCTGGATAGTATGGACTCCATTGTCTTCAATCTCGCTGCCTTAGTAAACACATCTGCAAGCTGATCTTCACTTCTTGTATAACATGGCAGAATCACTCCTAAGATAATCATCTGCCTCACCTTATGGCAATCCACCTCTATGTGCTTTGTTCTCTCATGAAACACTGAGTTGGAGGCAATGTGGATAGCTGCTTGATTGTCACAATGCATTGTCATAGGTGTGGCCTGCTCGATCTCCAAGTGCTTCAAGATACCCTTGATCCACACCAACTCATTTGTAAGCTTCAACATAGCTCTATACTCAGCTTCAGCACTTGAACAGGAGATGACCTTCTGCTTCTTACTCTTCCAAGTAACCAGATTCCCTCCAATGAATGTACAATACCCAGTAGTTGATCTCCTGTCCACTCTATCTCCTGCCCAATCAGCATCACAATACCCAACCACTTCTGTACTGCCATTGCAACCCATCCAAACTCCTTGTCCATGTGAGCCACTCAAATACCTCAGTATCCTATCAACCATCTTCCAGTGATGTACCTTTGGCGCCTGCATATGTTGGCTCACTTGATTCACAGCAAAGCATATATCAGGTCTGGTGATCGTCAAGTAGATCAGCTTACCCACCATCCTCCTATACAGCTTAGCATCCTCAAACAACTGGTTCTCTTCAACCTCCCCCTCACGCAAGACCTTATACCCTCCTCAAGAGGTGTCTTAGCTATCTTCCCTCCAAGCACATCAGTCTCCTTCAGCATATCCATAGTGTACTTCCTTTGAGACATAAACAAACCCTCCTTAGATCTGCATATCTCAATCCCCAAAAAATACTTCATCTCTCCCAAGTCTTTGATATCAAACACAGACTTGAGAAACTCTTAGTGGCCTGAATCCTGCCTTATCACTTCCTGTGATAATCAAATCATCCACATACACTAGAATCACAATGCTCCCTGAGGTCCTGTCAAGGTGAAGAGAGTGTGATCTAGTTCAGACTTCCTAAAGCCTCTCCCATTGAGTGTTGTACTCAGCTTCCTGTACCAAGCTCTAGGAGACTGTTTCAACCATATATTGCTTTCTTCAATCTCAAAACATTTCCTGGCTTTACTAGATGCTCAAGACCAGGAGGTGGATGCATGTATACTTCATCTTCAAGTTCACCTTGCAAGAAAGCATTCTTCACATCCATTTGCCACAAATCCCACTCCAAGTTTGTTGCAATAGATAACACAATTCGAATTGTGTGAAGCTTGGCCACTGGTGCAAAAGTATCAATGTAATCTTCCCATAAGTCTGTGTAAATCCTCTTGCAACCAGCCTAGTCTTGCGCCTATCTATCTCCCCATTTGCAAGGTACTTGATGGTGAAGATCCATCTGCTTGAAACTGCCTTCTTCCCTTTAGGTAACTCACTCTCATACCAAGTATCATTCCTGATCATTGCATCCCTTTCATCTCCTACTGAATCTCTCCAAACCTTGTGCTTCATAGCTTCTTCATAAGATCTTGGTATCTCATTCTCATCCAAGTTACACATAAACACCATGTGCTCTTCTGGAAACTCAGCAAAGGAACACATGCTTGAGAGGGATGCTCCACAGCCTGGGCATTGTAGTACACTCTCGTGTTTACCCAGTTGGAAGGATCCCTCCTTATCCTTGTGCTCCTCCGCAAGGTCTCAACCTGTTCTTCAGCCTGAACATTCTCTTGTGCTTCCTCTCTAAACCAGTAGGTTCTCCCTGCTCATTTCCACCTGACTGAGCTTCACTCTCTACTTCCTGTGTCTCCTCCTGATCATGCTGACCTGAATCCTCTTGGTTATGCTCCTGCTCCCCTGATTCAGATCCATTCCCCCTCTCATGATCAAGAGGGGTTGTTCCTCCAGCTTCTCCAGCTTGATTAGAAGGTCCTGTTCTTCCTGGTTCCTGATCTTGGGATAATCCTATCCCTAGCCTCTCCAACAACACTCTCAATGTTGTTGCCTTCTCTGATGGAGCTCGGGACAGATCCTCTAGGTCTTCCCATTTCTTCTCCTCATAATACCCTTTAGACTCAACAAACTTCACTTCTCTAGATACCATAACCCTCCTAGTTATTGGATCATAGCATTTGTAGCCTTTCTGAGTGATTGAGTACCCAATGAACATAGCTTTAGTACTCTTTGCTTCTAGCTTGTTCCTTCTTTCTCCGGGAATCATCACATAACATAAGCACCCAAAGACTCTCAAATGATCAATGTGTGGCTTGGTCTTGTTCAATACTTCAAAGGGAGACAGTTTCTTCAAGACACGGGTTGGCACTCTATTGATGAGATAGCAAGCAGTCTGAACAGCATCACTCCAAAACCTCTTAGGGACATTCATGTGGAACATTATTGATCTCGCAACCTCCATCAAATGTCTGTTCTTCCTCTCAGCCACCCCATTTTGTTGTGGTGTATAAGGACAGCTAGTTTGTTGCACAATCCCATGCTTTGCAAGATGACTCTTGAAAGCATTGCTAGTGTATTCTCCTCCATTATCAGACCTCAGAATCTTCACAGTGGCATTGTACTGATTAGTAACATATGCTTGGAAGTTCATGAAGGCTTCTAGGACTCTGTCTTTGGAGGGAATCATGGTGATCCATGTGTACTTTGACTTCTCATCAATGAAAGTCACAAAGTACTTATGGCTGTCTCTAGACATACAGGGAGCTGTCCACACGTCTGAATGCACCAGATCAAAGCAATTCTCATATCTGGTTTCTGATGTTGGGAAGACAGTCCTACAGTGCTTTCCAAGTATACAAGCTTCACACTCCAAGTGATTGAACGCCATACTTGGTAGAATCAGTTCAATTGCCTTGGCATGAGGATGTCCCAGCCTTGCATGCCATGTGAGATTATCACACCTATCCGTTGTGCTGCTTAAACACACAGACTCCACAGGACTAGGCGCCTCAGTTGTTTGGAGATGATAGAGCTGATGCTTGCTGTCTCCTCTGCCAATAACCCTTCCAGTTTCAAATCCTGGAACTCAACTTCATTTGGTCTGAAAAACACTTGACAATCCAGATCAACTGTAGCCTTCTTAACTGAGATTAGATTGGATGTAAACTGAGGTAGGTAGAAGGCAGTGGAGTTCTTCTCAAACAGCTTGAGGTTTCCCACTCCTTCTATTGGGATCCTGGTACCATTGGCTATCATGACACTCCCTGTTGCTGCTTTAACCTCACTGATTAGTCTCTTGTCAATGATCATGTGGTGTGTTGCTCCAGAGTCAATGATGAGGGTTTAGATGTGGATACTTTGGCAGGAGCACCCAGACTCCGGGTCGTAGCCAAAGCATACACATGCTTAACCAACTCATCCCATTCCTTCTTTGTCACACACTCATTGCCCTCTTGGTATCCATTCCTCTCATATCCGCACTGTCTCTACTGTTTCTCCCATGTAAGCTGAGTATGAACACTCTCCTATAACCATCTGCTGAAGTACATGCTTGATTCTCTCAAGATCACACTCATCTTGTCACTTAAGTGTTCAGACTCACTATCCTTTCTCCATGCCCTTTCTTCATTAACCACTCCTTAGAAAGTTTTCTCAACCTTCCCTTCTTACAGCTTGTACCTCCCTTCCATCTTTCTGGCTTCCTGTTCATCTCCCACACATCACAAGTATATTTAACAAGCTCACATACCTCTTCCATAAGGAAGCTGAAGATCACATCTTGCTTCCTCCTTTCTTGACAACATCTCGGATTTGATGTGTGTGCCTTCACCACATCTAACTCTGACCATACTTCTCTCAGCCTTCCCACAAGCTGATAACACTCATCCTTTCCTTGTCTCAAGCCGCGGATCACCCCTCTGTCCTCAACGACTCTTACAAGCTTGGACTTGCCTAAAGTTGCTTCAATCTCACTCTTTGTAGTGTTTCCTTGAACAACTTCATTTCCCAGCTTCAGACCTCTTGTCTGACTTCTTCAGCAGCCATTTCCATGAAAGGTTTCCCCTTCCATGACTACTCCATAACCCACAGCTTCCAAAGCTCTTTTGGCCCACCTTGACCACTCGCCATGCCTCTCCTCTTCAGTCTTCACAGTTGACTCAGGTCTGTGCTCCATTTCCATGTTGAGATGATTTGGATTCACCAGAACCTCTCACGCCACCAAGATAATGAAACCCAGAAGTTAAGAACACCAAGAACACTCAAGAACACTCAAGATTTTAAAAAAGGAATCACACTCTCCCACTTTGCGCAACCTGGCTCTGATACCATATACACTTTTGTGTATTAGAGCATGATTCAACTAATCAGGGATAATCAATGAAAAGATTAAAGAGATTAAGAGATTTTAGTGAGAGAATAGAGAGAGAGACTCAAAACTCCATTAGATGATTAATGAGAGAGTTTACAACACATATAGATTAGGGATACATAATTTCGTCCAGGTTCAGTCTAGCTAGGATAAGAAGCATGTGTAGTCAAAGATGCTTGATTCAAACTGGCCAATAAGGTTCCTCACATGCTTGGGTAGCTTTCCAGCTGGTGCCAGCCTGTCTAAAGCTCTCTAGCCTGACCAGACCTTATCCAAACTCCTCCTTGCTTATCCAGACTCATCCTGGCGTGTTTCACTCTCCAAATGGATGCAAGGTAACTTCCCAAGTCTTTTTAAACTCAGTTACCACAGTAACAATAAAGTTACTGTGGTAAATCTCCAAAGTTACTGCCTGCTCCAAATCCCTTCCTCTATCCATGTATCAACTCTTCATCTCCTCATCTCAATATCCTCACGTCCATATTAAGTCTACAAACTCCATTCTTGCCTTGCAAGGTAAGTTAGGTAAGATGGTAGCTGTGGATCAAGTCTGAATGGACCAACTTCCATTTCAAGTCAATGCAGCATCTTTCTTCTACTTGCCTTGAATCCATAATGGCTTGATTCTTGTTTCATTTGTTGGCTCCTTTCCTTGTTGCACAAGTATGAATACTTGCAACACAATCATGACTCTACAGCCTCCTTCTCTTCTTGCACGCACGCCTTGATCATCTTTCATTGTCTTGGCCGTGTCATCACTCTCTTGAGGCTTGTTCATGGCTTGGATAGCTTCTTCTTCTTTAGTTGGTGTGGAGATGCTTGGCCTTCACTTCCTTTGTTTGGCCTTCACATCTCCTTGTCTTGCTTCACTTAATACCCTCCCTCAAGGTTGGGCTTTGGAAGCCATTGGTTCCAAAGGCCAAGCTTGCAACACGCAAATGACTACCTCATTAAAAACCTCACCATGTAAAACCACTTGGGATAAAACCATGATGAGGACAAAAAGAGTATAGCCTCACGGTGCAATGGATAGCTATGACCTTGGCTTTATTTGAATTGAGCTGAAGCTTCTTTGATCTATGATCTGAATGCGGCTTGAACTTGTCTTTGAACCGCCAAAAGGACTCATGGCTTGAGCCATGATCTGAACTGATTGCTTAGGGTGTTGACGCCATGATTTGAACTTGTGCAACACCTCTTTCTTCTTGATGCTTCACATGAAGCCTACTGACCCTTAGCTAACATCTTGCTGGTGAGTTGATTCATCACTTTCCTACAGCCACTTCTCCTCAAGATCTTCTTGTCTGGGTCCATGAATCTGAGGCCATTGGTTCTAACCCCCAAAGCTTGCTTCTGATGCTGCTCTAGATCAACCGAACTTGCATTGTCTTCTTGAGCCAACCAAGCACAAACACCAATCACCATTCTTAAACTTAGAACCTGTTGAGTATGGACAGATTCAAAGCACAAAATTAGTGAGTGATGGGAGAATGAAGTAACCAGAGAATCAGTAACCAGAGTATTTGAGAATAAGTAACAGAAGTATGAGAGAATATTAGAGAATAATGGAGAGTAAGAGTATGGTGGAGAATGAGAGTTTTGCGGAAGCAGATTGCAGTCCATGGCCTTCAAGCTTCATGGCTGATCACAATGCTGGTGAGGCATGAACATCCCACCAGTTAACACATTTTAAAAGCATTTTCGAAATCAGATTACTCAAGAATCTGTTCAAAACATTTTCAGATTTTTAAATCCTTTCAAAGAGCTTTTCTTTAAATCTGAAATTCACATGCTCTTACAAATCAATTTTTCTTCAAATCATCATCAATCTTCTCCCTCCCTCAAGCATTGGTTTCATTAGACTTAAAGTCTTTTACCAAGTTTGAAAATATTAAGAGACAAGGGTAGAACGGATGATATGTTTGAGACAAAACCAGCAAGAACTTCTCTTTTAAAACTGTTTTTAAAGTACAAAACAGATGAAGTCTTTTGTTTCATTTCCCTCCCTTAGCCTTGGATTTGGATCCCAACTCAAGATCAGAACCACAGCTTACATATGGAGAGAAGAAATCAAAACGGAACTCCATCTTGTCTTCTTTAAAGAATCATTAGACAAGAAGAAGAAACACAAAATATTTTTGAAATCGATTTTTTTTTTTTTCAGAGTTCTTCAAGATACAAGTTTAATCTTTTCCCTCCCTCAAGCTGACATGAACAGATTTTTAATCTTTCATCCAAAGGCTTAAACAATGAGGAGATAAAGGGGAGGTCATTGATTAAAAAAAAACATTAAAGCCTTGCATCTTAAAGAAACTCACAGATTTTGATACAACTTCATCTACACTCTCTACTGTCCATGTTTTGAATCCCAGCCACACATCTCATCAAAAACGAATTTAAAGGAGAAAGAGAGAGAGAGACTCAGATGAAGAAATTGACAAAAGAAGTGAGTTCAGCCCAAGAAGAGCAACAAAGCTCTGATACATGTTGGAAAAGCTGAGAATAGCTAAGAACCTGAACTCACTCTTTAAGAATGGAGGAGATAATCAACTTGTGATTGAATCCTCTCAGCAAAACAATCAACACACCATCTGAATCAAAAGAGATAAAGTGGCAGTGAGATTGATACAAGAACTAGAATTAAACTATCTTTAGTATGAATCTATCCTTGTGAAGTAACACAACACTTATAGTTTGTGTACTTAAGACAAAAAGAGATAGGATCAGTAAGCTAAAGAAAGAGCAGATTAATAAAGAGTTTAGAGGTAATATTAGAGTGAATGGGCAAGCAAGGATCTGCCCTTAGGCAGTCCCAAAATCGTGTAGCACTTAACTCTCTACATTGTGAAGAATTTGAAGAACACTTAGTAAAGGGATGAGTGATACACGAATTTTATATAAGCTTGTCTCTTATTTCTTGTGTTTTGTTTACAATGGGGAGCCTCTCTATTTATAGAGGAATTGCTTTAGACACAGCAAGACTACAAGACAACAAAGGGAATAAACAATGCATATCTAGGAAACTAATAAACAACTCATTAGGAATCTGCCAAGGAGGAATAGGACAAGGAGAGGCACGACCAGATGAGGAGAAAGGGACAGGAGAGAGGTTGGCACAGCTTGCTTGAGTGAAAGTGACAGGCCAGTTGCTTCTCCAAAGCCACCCATGTGACTTCTTCTTGTCTAATTCAAACCAGCCTCTTTTATTTAAATTCAAACATGTTTCCTTGACTTCTCAGACCTCCTCACGTCCATATTAAGTCTACACAACTCCATTCTTGCCTTGCAAGGTAAGTTAGGTTAAGATGGTAGCTTGTGGATCAAGTCTGAATGGACCAACTTCCATTTCAAGTCAATGCAGCATCTTTTCTTCTACTTGCCTTGAATCCATAATGGCTTGCTTCTTGTTTCATTTGTTGGCTCCTTTCCTTGTTGCACAAGTATTGAATACTTGCAACACACTTCATGACTCTACAGCCTCCTTCTCTTCTTGCACGCACGCCTTGATCATCTTTTCATTGTCTTGGCCGTGTCATCACTCTCTTGAGGCTTGTTCATGGCTTGGATAGCTTCTTCTTCTTTAGTTTGGTGTGGAGATGCTTGGCCTTCACTTCCTTTGTTTGGCCTTCACATCTCCTTGTCTTGCTTCACTTTAATACTGGTTTGATTGGAAGGACAAAGAAGCTGTCCTATTCCCAAACTGGGAAACTGGAATCACCTGATTTGAAAGTGGGATAACTTCTTTTCGCCAACTCCTATGAGATTTATTCAACTTCCTGGTGATTTTTCACCACTTTATGTATCCAAATCAAGCTTCTCACAAAGTTATTCATCCTGGTTTGATTGGAACGACGATGAAGCTGTGCTATTCCCAAACTGGGAAACTGGAATCACCTGATTTGAAAGTGGGATAACTTCTTCATCCCAACTCCTATGAGATTTATTCAACTTCCTGGTGATTCTCCACCACTTTATGTATCCAAATCAAGCTTCTCACAAAGTGATTCATCCTGGTTTGACTGGAACGACGATGAAGCTGTGCTATTCCCAAACTGGGAAACTGGAATCACCTGATTTGAAAGTGGGATAACTTCTTCACGCCAACTCCTATGAGATTTATTCAACTTCCTGGTGATTCTCCACCACTTTATGTATTAAAATCAAGCTTCTCACAAAGTGATTCATCCTGGTTTGATTGGAAGGACAAAGAAGCTGTCATATTCCCAAACTGGGAAACTGGAATCACCTGATTGGAAAGTGGGATAACTTCTTCATCCCAACTCCTATGAGATTTATTCAACTTCCTGGTGATTCTCCACCACTTTATGTATCCAAATCAAGCTTCTCAGAAAGTGATTCATCCTGGTTTGACTGGAACGACGATGAAGCTGTGCTATTCCCAAACTGGGAAACTGGAATCACCTGATTTGAAAGTGGGATAACTTCTTCACGCCAACTCCTATGAGATTTATTCAACTTCCTGGTGATTCTCCACCACTTTATGTATCAAATCAAGCTTCTCACAAAGTGATTCATCCTGGTTTGATTGGAACGACGAAGAAGCTGTGCTATTCCCAAACTGGGAAACTGGAATCACCTGATTTGAAAGTGGGATAACTTCTTCATCCCAACTCCTATGAGATTTATTCAACTTCCTGGTGATTCTCCACCACTTTATGTATCCAAATCAAGCTTCTTACAAAGAGATTCATCCTGGTTTGATTGGAACGACGAAGAAGCTGCGCTATTCCCAAACTGGGAAACTGGAATCACCTGATTTGAAATTGGGATAACTTCTTCATCCCAACTCCTATGAGATTTATTCAACTTCCTGGTGATTCTCCACCACTTTATGTATCCAAATCAACCTTCTCACAAAATGATTCATCCTGGTTTGATTGGAACGACAAAGAAGCTGTCCTATTCCCAAACTGGGAAACTGGAATCACCTGATTTGAAAGTGGGATAACTTCTTTTCACCAACTCCTATGAGATTTATTCAAATTCCTGGTGATTCTCCACCACTTTATGTATCCAAATCAAGCTTCTCACAAAGTGATTCATCCTGGTTTGATTTGAACGACGATGAAGCTGTGCTATTCCCAAACTGGGAAACTGGAATCACCTGATTTGAAAGTGGGATAACTTCTTCATCCCAACTCCTATGAGATTTATTTAACTTCCTGGTGATTCTCCACCACTTTATGTATCCAAATCAAGCTTCTCACAAAGTGATTCATCCTGGTTTGATTGGAACGACGATGAAGCTGTGCTATTCCCAAACTGGGAAACTGGAATCACCTGATTTGAAAGTGGGATAACTTCTTCATCCCAACTCCTATGAGATTTAATCAACTTCCTGGTGATTCTCCACCACTTTATGTATCCAAATCAAGCTTCTTACAAAGAGATTCATCCTGGTTTGATTGGAACGACGAAGAAGCTGCGCTATTCCCAAACTGGGAAACTGGAATCACCTGATTTGAAATTGGGATAACTTCTTCATCCCAACTCCTATGAGATTTATTCAACTTCCTGGTGATTCTCCACCACTTTATGTATCCAAATCAAGCTTCTCACAAAGTGATTCATCCTGGTTTGATTGGAACGACGATGAAGCTGTGCTATTCCCAAACTGGGAAACTGGAATCACCTGATTTGAAAGTGGGATAACTTCTTCATCCCAACTCCTATGAGATTTATTCAACTTCCTGGTGATTCTCCACCACTTTATGTATCCAAATCAAGCTTCTCACAAAGTGATTCATCCTGGTTTGATTGGAACGACGAAGAAGCTGTGCTATTCCCAAACTGGGAAACTGGAATCACCTGATTTGAAAGTGGGATAACTTCTTCATCCCAACTCCTATGAGATTTATTCAAATTCCTGGTGATTCTCCACCACTTTATGTATCCAAATCAAGCTTCTTACAAAGAGATTCATCCTGGTTTGATTGGAACGACGAAGAAGCTGTGCTATTCCCAAACTGGGAAACTGGAATCACCTGATTTGAAAGTGGGATAACTTCTTCACGCCAACTCCTATGAGATTTATTCAACTTCCTGGTGATTCTCCACCACTTTATGTATTCAAATCAAGCTTCTCACAAAGTGATTCATCCTGGTTTGATTGGAACGACGAAGAAGCTGTGCTATTCCCAAACTGGGAAACTGGAATCACCTGATTTGAAAGTGGGATAACTTCTTCATCCCAACTCCTATGAGATTTATTCAACTTCCTGGTGATTCTCCACCACTTTATGTATCCAAATCAAGCTTCTTACAAAGAGATTCATCCTGGTTTGATTGGAACGACGAAGAAGCTGTGCTATTCCCAAACTGGGAAACTGGAATCACCTGATTTGAAAGTGGGATAACTTCTTCATCGCAACTCCTATGAGATTTATTCAACTTCCTGGTGATTCTCCACCACTTTATGTATCCAAATCAAGCTTCTCACAAAATGATTCATCCTGGTTTGATTGGAAGGACGAAGAAGCTGTCCTATTCCCAAACTGGGAAACTGGAATCACCTGATTTGAAAGTGGGATAACTTCTTTTCACCAACTCCTATGAGATTTATTCAACTTCCTGGTGATTCTCCACCACTTTATGTATCCAAATCAATCTTCTCACAAAGTGATTCATCCTGGTTTGATTGAACGACGATGAAGCTGTGCTATTCCCAAACTGGGAAACTGGAATCACCTGATTTGAAAGTGGGATAACTTCTTCATCCCAACTCCTATGAGATTTATTCAACTTCCTGGTGATTCTCCACCACTTTATGTATCCAAATCAAGCTTCTCACAAAGTGATTCATCCTGGTTTGATTGGAACGACGAAGAAGCTGTGCTATTCCCAAACTGGGAAACTGGAATCACCTGATTTGAAAGTGGGATAACTTCTTCATCCCAACTCCTATGAGATTTATTCAACTTCCTGGTGATTCTCCACCACTTTATGTATCCAAATCAAGCTTCTTACAAAGAGATTCATCCTGGTTTGATTGGAACGACGAAGAAGCTGTGCTATTCCCAAACTGGGAAACTGGAATCACCTGATTTGAAAGTGGGATAACTTCTTCACGCCAACTCCTATGAGATTTATTCAACTTCCTGGTGATTCTCCACCACTTTATGTATCCAAATCAAGCTTCTCACAAAGTGATTCATCCTGGTTTGATTGGAACGACGATGAAGCTGTGCTATTCCCAAACTGGGAAACTGGAATCACCTGATTTGAAAGTGGGATAACTTCTTCATCCCAACTCCTATGAGATTTATTCAACTTCCTGGTGATTCTCCACCACTTTATGTATCCAAATCAAGCTTCTTACAAAGTGATTCATCCTGGTTTGATTGGAACGACGAAGAAGCTGTGCTATTCCCAAACTGGGAAACTGGAATCACCTGATTTGAAAGTGGGATAACTTCTTCACGCCAACTCCTATGAGATTTATTCAACTTCCTGGTGATTCTCCACCACTTTATGTATCCAAATCAAGCTTCTCACAAAGTGATTCATCCTGGTTTGATTGGAACGACGAAGAAGCTGTGCTATTCCCAAACTGGGAAACTGGAATCACCTGATTTGAAAGTGGGATAACTTCTTCATCCCAACTCCTATGAGATTTATTCAACTTCCTGGTGATTCTCCACCACTTTATGTATCCAAATCAAGCTTCTTACAAAGAGATTCATCCTGGTTTGATTGGAACGACGAAGAAGCTGTGCTATTCCCAAACTGGGAAACTGGAATCACCTGATTTGAAAGTGGGATAACTTCTTCATCCCAACTCCTATGAGATTTATTCAACTTCCTGGTGATTCTCCACCACTTTATGTATCCAAATCAAGCTTCTCACAAAGTGATTCATCCTGGTTTGATTGGAAGGACGAAGAAGCTGTCCTATTCCCAAACTTGGAAACTGGAATCACCTGATTTGAAAGTGGGATAACTTCTTTTCACCAACTCCTATGAGATTTATTCAACTTCCTGGTGATTCTCCACCACTTTATGTATCCAAATCAAGCTTCTCACAAAGTGATTCATCCTGGTTTGATTGGAACGACGAAGAAGCTGTGCTATTCCCAAACTGGGAAACTGGAATCACCTGATTTGAAAGTGGGATAACTTCTTCATCCCAACTCCTATGAGATTTATTCAACTTCCTGGTGATTCTCCACCACTTTATGTATCCAAATCAAGCTTCTTACAAAGTGATTCATCCTGGTTTGATTGGAACGACGAAGAAGCTGTGCTATTCCCAAACTGGGAAACTGGAATCACCTGATTTGAAAGTGGGATAACTTCTTCATCCCAACTCCTATGAGATTTATTCAACTTCCTGGTGATTCTCCACCACTTTATGTATCCAAATCAAGCTTCTCACAAAGTGATTCATCCTGGTTTGATTGGAAGGACAAAGAAGCTGTGCTATTCCCAAACTGGGAAACTGGAATCACCTGATTTGAAAGTGGGATAATTTCTTTTCGCCAACTCCTATGAGATTTATTCAACTTCCTGGTGATTCTCCACCACTTTATGTATCCAAATCAAGCTTCTCACAAAGTGATTCATCCTGGTTTGATTTGAACGACGATGAAGCTGTGCTATTCCCAAACTGGGAAACTGGAATCACCTGATTTGAAAGTGGGATAACTTCTTTTCACCAACTCCTATGAGATTTATTGAACTTCCTGGTGATTCTCCACCACTTTATGTATCCAAATCAAGCTTCTCACAAAGTGATTCATCCTGGTTTGATTGGAACGACGAAGAAGCTGTGCTATTCCCAAACTGGGAAACTGGAATCACCTGATTTGAAAGTGGGATAACTTCTTCATCCCAACTCCTATGAGATTTATTCAACTTCCTGGTGATTCTCCACCACTTTATGTATCCAAATCAAGCTTCTCACAAAGTGATTCATCCTGGTTTGATTGGAACGACGAAGAAGCTGTGCTATTCCCAAACTGGGAAACTGGAATCACCTGATTTGAAAGTGGGATAACTTCTTCATCCCAACTCCTATGAGATTTATTCAACTTCCTGGTGATTCTCCACCACTTTATGTATCCAAATCAAGCTTCTCACAAAGTGATTCATCCTGGTTTGATTGGAACGACGAAGAAGCTATGCTATTCCCAAACTGGGAAACTGGAATCACCTGATTTGAAAGTGGGATAACTTCTTCATCCCAACTCCTATGAGATTTATTCAACTTCCTGGTGATTCTCCACCACTTTATGTATCCAAATCAAGCTTCTCACAAAGTGATTCATCCTGGTTTGATTGGAACGACGAAGAAGCTGTGCTATTCCCAAACTGGGAAACTGGAATCACCTGATTTGAAAGTGGGATAACTTCTTCATCCCAACTCCTATGAGATTTATTCAACTTCCTGGTGATTCTCCACCACTTTATGTATCCAAATCAAGCTTCTCACAAAATGATTCATCCTGGTTTGATTGGAACGACGAAGAAGCTGTCCTATTCCCAAACTGGGAAACTGGAATCACCTGATTTGAAAGTGGGATAACTTCTTTTCACCAACTCCTATGAGATTTATTCAACTTCCTGGTGATTCTCCACCACTTTATGTATCCAAATCAAGCTTCTCACAAAGTGATTCATCCTGGTTTGATTTGAACGACGAAGAAGCTGTGCTATTCCCAAACTGGGAAACTGGAATCACCTGATTTGAAAGTGGGATAACTTCTTCATCCCAACTCCTATGAGATTTATTCAACTTCCTGGTGATTCTCCACCACTTTATGTATCCAAATCAAGCTTCTTACAAAGTGATTCATCCTGGTTTGATTGGAACGACGAAGAAGCTGTGCTATTCCCAAACTGGGAAACTGGAATCACCTGATTTGAAAGTGGGATAACTTCTTCATCCCAACTCCTATGAGATTTATTCAACTTCCTGGTGATTCTCCACCACTTTATGTATCCAAATCAAGCTTCTCACAAAGTGATTCATCCTGGTTTGATTGGAACGACGAAGAAGCTGTCCTATTCCCAAACTGGGAAACTGGAATCACCTGATTTGAAAGTGGGATAACTTCTTTTCGCCAACTCCTATGAGATTTATTCAACTTCCTGGTGATTCTCCACCACTTTATGTATCCAAATCAAGCTTCTCACAAAGTGATTCATCCTGGTTTGATTGGAACGACGAAGAAGCTGTGCTATTCCCAAACTGGGAAACTGGAATCACCTGATTTGAAAGTGGGATAACTTCTTTTCACCAACTCCTATGAGATTTATTCAACTTCCTGGTGATTCTCCACCACTTTATGTATCCAAATCAAGCTTCTCACAAAGTGATTCATCCTGGTTTGATTGGAACGACGAAGAAGCTGTGCTATTCCCAAACTGGGAAACTGGAATCACCTGATTTGAAAGTGGGATAACTTCTTCATCCCAACTCCTATGAGATTTATTCAACTTCCTGGTGATTCTCCACCACTTTATGTATCCAAATCAAGCTTCTCACAAAGTGATTCATCCTGGTTTGATTGGAACAACGAAGAAGCTGTGCTATTCCCAAACTGGGAAACTGGAATCACCTGATTCGAAAGTGGGATAACTTCTTCATCCCAACTCCTATGAGATTTATTCAACTTCCTGGTGATTCTCCACCACTTTATGTATCCAAATCAAGCTTCTCACAAAGTGATTCATCCTGGTTTGATTGGAACAACGAAGAAGCTGTGCTATTCCCAAACTGGGAAACTGGAATCACCTGATTTGAAAGTGGGATAACTTCTTCATCCCAACTCCTATGAGATTTATTCAACTTCCTGGTGATTCTCCACCACTTTATGTATCCAAATCAAGCTTCTCACAAAGTGATTCATCCTGGTTTGATTGGAACGACGAAGAAGCTGTGCTATTCCCAAACTGGGAAACTGGAATCACCTGATTTGAAAGTGGGATAACTTCTTCACGCCAACTCCTATGAGATTTATATGATTTTAGAGAGTTGAACAGGTATTGAGAGATTTAGAGAAAGATTAAAGTGAGATGTGATGATTTATGAAATGTAGAAGAGAAACATGATGAACTAGAGAGAGATTATGATGAACTCGTGTTAACCATTAATCAAGACAGAGTTTACAATATATAGAGAGAGACATTAGGGTATTCAGAAGCGCTAAGCATGTGAGGTCAAGGATAAGATTGCTTTAATTCAAATGTAAACCAATGGGAGCTGTCACACGCTTTTGGCATCTTGGACTAGGTTCCCTTTTGCCTTTACAGCTTGTGCCAGACTGTCAGGATAAGCCGCGGTCACTCTATCCATCCAAACGGTCATATCTCCTAAGGTAAAACCCCTTTGGCCGTTTAACCCTTTCACCCGGGTAACTTCCCGCTTGGTCGAGTTATGGATCGACCCGGACAGTACGGACGGTACGGCCGGTACGGCCTCTTGTACGGCCTGGTCGATCCCTAACCTTCCTTCCCTTTGCCTCCACATTCTCACATCCTCAACTCCTTAAGCCATCTCCCCATATACTGAATGCTCATTTTAACACTCCCCCTCAAGCTTAACTTAGTAACTTAGTTAAGCTTGGAACCACCATGAGATCTCCCTCATTAAAAACCTCACCAAGGAAAACCCATTGGGACAAAACCTTGATGAGGGAAAAAGAGTGAAGACCTCATGGCAAAGGGGATCAGCTCCTTGGGGAAAGATCTATGAGCCCCAATCTGGTATGAATGGACTCCATAGTCTTTTGTCTTGCAGCCTTGGTGAACACATCCGCAAGTTGATCCTCACTCCTTGTGTAGCATGGCAAGATCACTCCCAAGACAATCATCTGCCTCACCTTGTGACAATCAACTTCAATGTGCTTGGTTCTCTCATGGAAAACTGAGTTGGTCGCAATGTGTATAGCCGCTTGATTATCACAATGCATAGTCATTGGAGTTCCCTGCTCTATCTCCAAGTGTTTCAAGATCCCTTTGATCCATACCAACTCATTGGTAAGCTTCAGCATTGCTCTATACTCAGCTTCAGCGCTTGAACAAGACACCACCTTCTGCTTCTTACTCTTCCAAGTCACCAAGTTGCCTCCAATGAATGTACAATAGCCGGTGGTTGATCTCCTGTCTGCTCTATCTCCAGCCCAATCCGCATCACAGTATCCCACCACTTCAGTGCTCTTGTTGCATCCCATCCACACTCCAAGGCTTGACGTCCCATTCAGATACAAGAGAAGTCTCTCCACCATGCGCCAGTGATGATCCTTTGGGACTTGCATATGCTGGCTCACTTGGTTCACCGCAAAGCATATGTCTGGTCGTGTGATTGTAAGGTAGATGAGCTTCCCTACTAGCTTCCTGTACAGCTTTGGATCATGAAAGGCCTTGCTATCTTCAACCTCCCCCTCACGTGGAACCTTGTATCCATCTTCAAGAGGCATCTTTGCTGTCTTGTCTCCTTGTATACCTGCATCTTTCAAAAGATCAAGTGTATACTTCCTTTGGGAAATGAACAATCCTTCCTTAGATCTACACAACTCAATTCCAAGGAAGTATTTCATTTCCCCTAAGTCTTTGATTTCAAACACAGATTTCAAAAACTCCTTTGTGGCTTTTATACCAGCCTTATCACTACCTGTTATGATAATATCATCAACATATACAAGTAGACAGATGATACCTGAAGGTGTAGTGAGGGTGAAGAGGGTGTGATCCAACTCTGACTTCTTGAACCCACGGCCATTCAGAGTAGTACTCAGCTTGTTGTACCATGCTCTAGGTGATTGCTTCAACCCATAGATTGCCTTCTTGAGTCTCAATACATTCCCTGGTTTCACAAGATGTTCAAGACCCGGTGGTGGATGCATGTACACTTCATCTTCTAGTTCTCCCTGAAGAAATGCATTCTTCACATCCATCTGCCAAAGCTCCCACTCAAGGTTCACAGCAAGAGACAATACAATTCTTATTGTATGTAGCTTGGCAACAGGGGCAAAGGTATCAATGTAGTCTTCCCCATATGTTTGAGTGTATCCTCTGGCCACCAGTCTTGTCTTCTTTCTGTCAATGGTTCCATCAGGTAGATACTTAATGGTGAATATCCACTTGCTGGTTACTGCCTTCTTTCCTTTTGGCAACTCACTTTCAAACCAAGTGTCATTCTTTATCATGGCATTTGCCTCATCTCCAACAGATTCCTTCCAATCTTGATGTAGCATTGCCTCTTCATATGATCTTGGTACACTACTTTCATCTAGGCTCATCATGAATGCGCAATGCTCCTTTGGATAACAGGCAAATGAACACACAGCTTGAGAAGGATGCTCCACAGCCTGGGCATTGTAGTACACTCTCGTGTTTACCCAGTTGGAAGCATCTCTCTTCAGCCGTGTGCTTCTCCTCAATGGTACCTCAACTGGTGCTTGCTCTGGTGCTTCTACTTCAGTTGCTTCCACTCCTCCTTGTTCTGGTAACTCATTAAGCTCTTCATTACTTGGTTCAGCTCCACCTTGATCAGGATGATCCGGATGATCCGCAACATCTTGATTCTCATCCGGCTCAATTCCATTCCCTCCCTCATGATCAAGGTGAGATGGTTCTTCAGCTTCTTGTCCTTCAGATGACTGATCCTCTGTCGACTCCTGGGACATTCCAATTCCAAGACCTTCTAGTATCTGTCTCAAGCTTGTAGCTCTATCTGAAGGTTGTGAAAGATCCTCCAGCTCTTTCCAATCTTTATCTTCATAGTAGCTCTTTTCTTCAAAGAACTTGACATCTCTAGATACAAGAACTCTCCTTGTCTCAGGAACAAAGCACTTGTATCCCTTCTGTGTGGTTGAGTATCCTATCATCATAGCTTTGATACTCTTTGCTTCCAGCTTGTTTCTCATCTCTCCCGGGACAAGAACATAGCTTACACACCCAAACACTCTTAGGTGATCTAGGACTGGCTTGCTGTTGTTGAGAACTTCATAAGGGGCTCTATCTTCCAGAATCTTGGTTGGTATCCTATTGATTAGGTAGCAAGCCGTGATCACAGCATCACTCCAGAATCTCTTTGGTACTCTCATCTGGAACATCATTGATCTAGCCACTTCCATAAGATGTCTGTTCTTCCTCTCAGCCACTCCATTTTGTTGAGGTGTATAAGGGCAACTCGTTTGATGAAGTATCCCATGTTGAGCTAGATGGTTCTTGAATGCATGGCCAGTATACTCTCCACCATTATCAGACCTGAAAATCTTAATCTTGGCATTATACTGGTTAGAAACATATGATTGAAAGTTTTTAAATGCATCAAGAACCCTATCCTTTGTTTTAATTAGTGTTATCCAGGTGTATTTGGATTTCTCATCTATGAATGTGACAAAGTATTTGTAATTGTCTCTAGATAAGCATGGAGCAGTCCATACATCAGAATGAACAAGATCAAAGCATTTATCATAGATAGTAGTAGATCTCTTGAACACAGTCTTACAATGCTTTCCCAAAATACATGCTTCACACTCATTATTTTTAAACATGACACCTGGTAACATTAAGCTTAAGGCTCTAACATGTGGATGTCCTAGCCTAGAATGCCACAATGCACCTCTACTTAAAACGGAACTCAACAAGCAACTAGAACTAGAAATGAAAGAAAGGTCTTCAAGTAAATAAAGGTCTCCTTTGGTTACTCCTTGCCCAATCAACTTACTGCTTTCAATATCCTGAAATTTCACATCATTAGGACTGAAAATAACATTGCATTGAAGATCATTGGTACACCTCTTAACAGATAAAAGATTAGAAGCAAACTCAGGCATGTACAAAGCTTTAGAATCCTTATTAAACAGTTTTAAATCTCCTACACCTCTAATAGGAATTCTATCACCATTTGCAATCATTACATGTCCATGAGCCGGTTCTATGTTCTTTATAAGGCTATCATCACTTATCATATGGTGTGAAGCACCTGAATCAATAATCAATGGTTTTATTCCTTGAGCAATATGATTCCTAGGTTGTTCTTTTACCAGTTTCAATTTATCAATGAGATCAAGCAATGTGGTTTCATTTCTAGACATCCTATCAGCAGCAAAGGTTGTATATCTATCCGGTTCAGTTCTCATCCTATCAAAGCTTCCTAGCAAGCTATCACAAGTTCTAGGCAGCACATGAGCAGTATAGGAATAACCAAGGGTGTTTCCAAGGGTGTTACCAGACTCTTTAAGGGCTTTGATCAAGGCATCAATGTCTGACTTCTTGATCACCTCATGATCCATGTTCTTCACAGCTCCTTGGTGGTGAGAGGTTAAGGCTCTTCCTTCACTTTCACCCGCAAGACCAGATGAACCAGCTCCTGATGCGCCGGCTTCACTTTATACACTTTTGTGTATTAGAGCATGATTCAACCAATCAGGGATAATCAGATGAAAAGATTAAAGAGATTAAGAGATTCTAGTGAGAGAATAAAGAGAGAGAGACTCAAAACTCCATTAATTAATAACTGATGAGGTTTACAAGTATTAATAGAGAGAGCAACAAGGAAATTCGAAATGGTTAAGCATGTGTAGTCAAAGGACAGGTTGGAACTCCTTTTTGAATCACTTGGCTGTGCTTTCTCACATGCTTGCACTAGTATAAAGGTAACTTCTCCTTTCCAGCATCATACAGGCTGTCAAAGTGATCCCTTATCCTTCCTTAACCTCACTTATCCTCTTTGGTCGAGTTTCCTCTCTTCTCTTCACTAAGTTACCTTCTCATCCCATCAGATAACTTCCCCAAGTAGTTACTGTGGTTAAAATAAAGTTACCACAGTAAAACTCTAAAGTTACTGTCTCAGCCTCCTTGGTCTTCATCTCAATACTCCCCCTCAAGCTTGACCATGTAGAACAAGTCAAGCTTGGAAACCATGAAGACCTCCCTCGTTAAAAACCTCACCAAGTAAAACCCATTGGGATAAAACCTTGATGAGGGAAAAAGAGTGGAGACTCCATGGTTAAGGGGCTCAGCTCCTAGGAGTCAGATCAATGAGTCCAAGCCTTGACAGTATGGACTCCATTGTCTTCAATCTCGCTGCCTTAGTAAACACATCTGCAAGCTGATCTTCACTTCTTGTATAACATGGCAGAATCACTCCTAAGATGATCATCTGCCTCACCTTATGACAATCCACCTCTATGTGCTTTGTTCTCTCATGAAACACTGAATTGGAGGCAATGTGGATAGCTGCTTGATTGTCACAATGCATTGTCATAGGTGTGGCCTGCTCGATCTCCAAGTGCTTCAAGATCCCCTTGATCCACACCAACTCATTTGTAAGCTTCAACATAGCTCTATACTCAGCTTCAGCACTTGAACAGGAGATGACCTTCTGCTTCTTACTCTTCCAAGTAACCAGATTCCCTCCAATGAATGTACAATACCCAGTAGTTGATCTCCTGTCCACTCTATCTCCTGCCCAATCAGCATCACAATACCCAACCACTTCTGTACTGCCATTGCAACCCATCCAAACTCCTTGTCCATGTGAGCCACTCAAATACCTCAGTATCCTATCAACCATCTTCCAGTGATGTACCTTTGGCGCCTGCATATGTTGGCTCACTTGATTCACAGCAAAGCATATATCAGGTCTGGTGATAGTCAAGTAGATCAGCTTACCCACCATCCTCCTATACAGCTTAGCATCCTCAAACAACTGGTTCTCTTCAACCTCCCCCTCACGCAAGACCTTATACCCTTCCTCAAGAGGTGTCTTAGCTATCTTCCCTCCAAGCACATCAGTCTCCTTCAGCATATCCATAGTATACTTCCTTTGAGACATAAACAAACCCTCCTTAGATCTGCATATCTCAATCCCCAAAAAATACTTCATCTCTCCCAAGTCTTTAATATCAAACACAGACTTGAGAAACTCTTTGGTGGCTTTAATCCCAGCCTTATCACTCCCTGTGATAATCAAATCATCCACATACACCAAAATCACTATGATCCCTGATGGTCCAACCAGTGTGAAGAGTGTATGATCTAGTTCAGACTTCCTGAACCCTCTCCCATTGAGAGTTGTACTAAGCTTTCTGTACCAAGCTCTAGGAGACTGCTTCAGCCCATATATAGCCTTCTTCAATCTCAAAACATTCCCTGGCTTTACTAGATGCTCAAGACCAGGAGGTGGATGCATGTATACTTCATCTTCAAGTTCACCTTGCAAGAAAGCATTCTTCACATCCATTTGCCACAAATCCCACTCCAAGTTTGTTGCAATAGATAACACAATTCGAATTGTGTGAAGCTTGGCCACTGGTGCAAAAGTATCAATGTAATCTTCCCCATAAGTCTGTGTAAATCCTCTTGCAACCAGCCTAGTCTTGCGCCTATCTATCTCCCCATTTGCAAGGTACTTGATGGTGAAGATCCATCTGCTTGAAACTGCCTTCTTCCCTTTAGGTAACTCACTCTCATACCAAGTATCATTCCTGATCATTGCATCCCTTTCATCTCCTACTGAATCTCTCCAAACCTTGTGCTTCATAGCTTCTTCATAAGATCTTGGTATCTCATTCTCATCCAAGTTACACATAAACACCATGTGCTCTTCTGGAAACTCTGCAAAGGAACACACGGCTTGAGAGGGATGCTCCACAGCCTGGGCATTGTAGTACACTCTCGTGTTTACCCAGTTGGAAGGATCCCTCCTTATCCTTGTGCTCCTCCGCAAGGTCTCAACCTGTTCTTCAGCCTGAACATTCTCTTGTGCTTCCTCTCTTAAACCAGTAGGTTCTCCCTGCTCATTTCCACCTGACTGAGCTTCACTCTCTACTTCCTGTGTCTCCTCCTGATCATGCTGACCTGAATCCTCTTGGTTATGCTCCTGCTCCCCTGATTCAGATCCATTCCCCCTCTCATGATCAAGAGGGGTTGTTCCTCCAGCTTCTCCAGTTTGATTAGAAGGTCCGGTTCTTCCTGGTTCCTGATCTTGGGATAATCCTATCCCTAGCCTCTCCAACAACACTCTCAATGTTGTTGCCTTCTCTGATGGAGCTCGGGACAGATCCTCTAGGTCTTCCCATTTCTTCTCCTCATAATACCCTTTAGACTCAACAAACTTCACTTCTCTAGATACCATAACCCTCCTAGTTATTGGATCATAACATTTGTAGCCTTTCTGAGTGATTGAGTACCCAATGAACATAGCTTTAGTACTCTTTGCTTCTAGCTTGTTCCTTCTTTCTCCGGGAATCATCACATAACATAAGCACCCAAAGACTCTCAAATGATCAATGTGTGGCTTGGCCTTGTTCAATACTTCAAAGGGAGACAGTTTCTTCAAGACACGGGTTGGCACTCTATTGATGAGATAGCAAGCAGTCTGAACAGCATCACTCCAAAACCTCTTAGGGACATTCATGTGGAACATGATTGATCTCGCAACCTCCATCAAATGTCTGTTCTTCCTCTCAGCCACCCCATTTTGTTGTGGTGTGTAAGGACAGCTAGTTTGTTGCACAATCCCATGCTTTGCAAGATGACTCTTGAAAGCATTGCTAGTGTATTCTCCTCCATTATCAGACCTCAGAATCCTCACAGTGGCATTGTACTGATTAGTAACATATGCTTGGAAGTTCATGAAGGCTTCTAGGACTCTGTCTTTGGAGGGAATCATGGTGATCCATGTGTACTTGGACTTCTCATCAATGAAAGTCACAAAGTACTTATGGCTGTCTCTAGACATACAGGGAGCTGTCCACACGTCTGAATGCACCAGATCAAAGCAATTCTCATATCTGGTTTCTGATGTTGGGAAGACAGTCCTACAGTGCTTTCCAAGTATACAAGCTTCACACTCCAAGTGATTGAACGCCATACTTGGTAGAATCAGTTCAATTGCCTTGGCATGAGGATGTCCCAGCCTTGCATGCCATGTGAGATTATCACACCTATCCGTTGTGCTGCTTAAACACACAGACTCCACAGGACTAGGCGCCTCAGTTGTTTGGAGATGATAGAGCTGATGCTTGCTGTCTCCTCTGCCAATAACCCTTCCAGTCTTCAAATCCTGGAACTCAACTTCATTTGGTCTGAAAACCACTTGACAATCCAGATCAACTGTAGCCTTCTTAACTGAGATTAGATTGGATGTAAACTGAGGTAGGTAGAAGGCAGTGGAGTTCTTCTCAAACAGCTTGAGGTTTCCCACTCCTTCTATTGGGATCCTGGTACCATTGGCTATCATGACACTCCCTGTTGCTGCTTTAACCTCACTGATTAGTCTCTTGTCACTGATCATGTGGTGTGTTGCTCCAGAGTCAATGATGATGGGTTTAGATGTGGATGCTTTGGCAGGAGCACCCAGACTCCGGGTCGTAGCCAAAGCATACACATGCTTAACCAACTCATCCCATTCCTTCTTTGTCACACACTCATCTGCCCTCTTGGTATCCATTCCTCTCATATCCGCACTGTCTCCTACTGTCTCTCCCATGTAAGCTGAGTATGAACACTCTCCTATAACCATCTGCTGAAGTACATCCTTGATTCTCTTCAAGATTACACTCATCCTGTCACTTAAGTGCTCAGACTCGCTATCCTTTCTCCATGCCCTTCTCTTCATTAACCACTCCTTAGAAAGTTTTCTCAACCTTCCCCTCTTACAGCTTGTACCTCCCTTCCATCTTTCTGGCTTCCTGTTCATTTCCCACACATCACAAGTATATTTAACAAGCTCACATACCTCTTCCATAAGGAAGCTGAAGATCACATCTTGCTTCCTCCTTTCTTGACAACATCTCGGATTTGATGTGTGTGTCTTCACCACATCTAGCTCCGACCATACTTCTCTCAGCCTTCCCACAAGCTGATAACACTCATCCTTTCCTTGTCTCAAGCCGCGGATCACCCCTCTGTCCTCAACGACTCTCACAAGCTTGGACTTGCCTAAAGTTGCTTCAATCTCACTCTTTGTAGTGTCTCCTTGAACAACTTCATTTCCCAGCTTCAGACCTCTTGTCTGACCTTCTTCAGTAGCCATTTCCATGAAAGGTTTCCCCTTTCCATGACTACTCCATAACCCACAGCTTTCCAAAGCTCTCTTTGCCCATCTTGACCAATCGCCATCCCTCTCTTCTTCAAGCTCCATGGTTGTACTAGATCTGTGCTTCATTTCCATGTTGAGATAGTTTGAATCCATCAGAATATCTCACACCACTCAGATAATAAAGACCAGAACTCAAGAACACCAAGAACACTCAAGAACCCTCAAGAACACTCAAGAACACCCAGATTTTATGAAAAACGAAATCACACTCTCCCCTTTTAGCAACCTGGCTCTGATACCATATACACTTTTGTGTATTAGAGCATGATTCAACCAATCAGGGATAATCAGATGAAAAGATTAAAGAGATTAAGAGATTCTAGTGAGAGAATAAAGAGAGAGAGACTCAAAACTCCATTAATTAATAACTGATGAGGTTTACAAGTATTAATAGAGAGAGCAACAAGGAAATTCGAAATGGTTAAGCATGTGTAGTCAAAGGACAGGTTGGAACTCCTTTTTGAATCACTTGGCTGTGCTTTCTCACATGCTTGCACTAGTATAAAGGTAACTTCTCCTTTCCAGCATCATACAGGCTGTCAAAGTGATCCCTTATCCTTCCTTAACCTCACTTATCCTCTTTGGTCGAGTTTCCTCTCTTCTCTTCACTAAGTTACCTTCTCATCCCATCAGATAACTTCCCCAAGTAGTTACTGTGGTTAAAATAAAGTTACCACAGTAAAACTCTAAAGTTACTGTCTCAGCCTCCTTGGTCTTCATCTCAATACACTTGTCTCTGCAGAAAGGTGAGCTCTTCCCTCTCTCTCCTTGTTGAACTTGGCCGGCTTCAAATGGGGGTGTAGGATCCAGCACTGACTCCTCTTGTGTCCCGGCTTCTTGCAATGGTCACAGTTTCCACTGAACTTCCTTTCCTCTCCACGGTAAGCAGCCTTGTGTGCTTGGATTGCTTCAGCCTTGTTGGACAGAGCCATGTCTCCTTTCCCTCCAAACATACCAAGTGACCCCTCTTCCTTCTGAATCTGCGCACACACTTCCTCCATAGATGGAAGACTCGGCATCCTCAACATGTGCTTGATCACATCATTGAACGGAGGATCTAGTGTCAGCAGCAATCCAAACACCTGATCCTGCTCCCTCCTCTCCATGAGTAGCTCTTGATCAGCGGTGCTTGGCCTCAATGATTCAAGCTCAGACCACAAGGATCTATACTTGCCCAAATGCTTGGTGAACTCTTCTCCATCTTGAACCAGTGTGTTGATAGCCTTCTTAATCTCATACACGCGGTTCAGATTGGTAACGTTCCCAAATGTCTTCTGGAGTACCTCCCACAGGTGTTTTGGAGTCTCGCAGTAGCTGTATGCCTCCAAGAGATGCTCTTCAAGGGACCCTTGTAGCACTGAAAGCACCATCAAGTCTTCTTGAATCCACTTCTTCTCGGCAGCGGCAACTTGATCTCCCACACCTTCACCTCCTTCTCCGTCTTTGGCCACTGGCTTGGTTGCATCATCCGTGATGTGACTCCAAAGCCCTAGCCTCCCAATGGCTGTCTTCACCAGCCTTGACCACAACAGGTAGTTACTCCCACCCTTCAACGCAACAGGAACTGTAATGACTTTGTAGTTTCCCTCCATCTTGTTTGTTAGAACCGAAAAGAAAGTATGATTGAGTATGAACTGAAGCTGAAGAACACTCTAAACCTCAATACCAAAGCCAACCTGGCTCTGATACCATATGATTTTAGAGAGTTGAACAGGTATTGAGAGATTTAGAGAAAGATTAAAGTGAGATGTGATGATTTATGAAATGTAGAAGAGAAACATGATGAACTAGAGAGAGATTATGATGAACTCGTGTTAACCATTAATCAAGACAGAGTTTACAATATATAGAGAGAGACATTAGGGTATTCAGAAGCGCTAAGCATGTGAGGTCAAGGATAAGATTGCTTTAATTCAAATGTAAACCAATGGGAGCTGTCACACGCTTTTGGCATCTTGGACTAGGTTCCCTTTTGCCTTTACAGCTTGTGCCAGACTGTCAGGATAAGCCGCGGTCACTCTATCCATCCAAACGGTCATATCTCCTAAGGTAAAACCCCTTTGGCCGTTTAACCCTTTCACCCGGGTAACTTCCCGCTTGGTCGAGTTATGGATCGACCCGGACAGTACGGACGGTACGGCCGGTACGGCCTCTTGTACGGCCTGGTCGATCCCTAACCTTCCTTCCCTTTGCCTCCACATTCTCACATCCTCAACTCCTTAAGCCATCTCCCCATATACTGAATGCTCATTTTAACAATTTATTCAACTTCCTGGTGATTCTCCACCACTTTATGTATTCAAATCAAGCTTCTCACAAAGTGATTCATCCTGGTTTGATTGGAACGACGAAGAAGCTGTGCTATTCCCAAACTGGGAAACTGGAATCACCTAATTTGAAAGTGGGATAACTTCTTCATCCCAACTCCTATGAGATTTATTCAACTTCCTGGTGATTCTCCACCACTTTATGTATCCAAATCAAGCTTCTTACAAAGAGATTCATCCTGGTTTGATTGGAACGACGAAGAAGCTGCGCTATTCCCAAACTGGGAAACTGGAATCACCTGATTTGAAATTGGGATAACTTCTTCATCCCAACTCCTATGAGATTTATTCAACTTCCTGGTGATTCTCCACCACTTTATGTATCCAAATCAACCTTCTCACAAAATGATTCATCCTGGTTTGATTGGAAGGACAAAGAAGCTGTCCTATTCCCAAACTGGGAAACTGGAATCACCTGATTTGAAAGTGGGATAACTTCTTTTCACCAACTCCTATGAGATTTATTCAAATTCCTGGTGATTCTCCACCACTTTATATATCCAAATCAAGCTTCTCACAAAGTGATTCATCCTGGTTTGATTTGAACGATGATGAAGCTGTGCTATTCCCAAACTGGGAAACTGGAATCACCTGATTTGAAAGTGGGATAACTTCTTCATACCAACTCCTATGAGATTTATTTAACTTCCTGGTGATTCTCCACCACTTTATGTATCCAAATCAAGCTTCTCACAAAGTGATTCATCCTGGTTTGATTGGAACAACGATGAAGCTGTGCTATTCCCAAACTGGGAAACTGGAATCACCTGATTTGAAAGTGGGATAACTTCTTCATCCCAACTCCTATGAGATTTAATCAACTTCCTGGTGATTCTCCACCACTTTATGTATCCAAATCAAGCTTCTTACAAAGAGATTCATCCTGGTTTGATTGGAACGACGAAGAAGCTGCGCTATTCCCAAACTGGGAAACTGGAATCACCTGATTTGAAATTGGGATAACTTCTTCATCCCAACTCCTATGAGATTTATTCAACTTCCTGGTGATTCTCCACCACTTTATGTATCCAAATCAAGCTTCTCACAAAGTGATTCATCCTGGTTTGATTGGAACAACGATGAAGCTCTGCTATTCCCAAACTGGGAAACTGGAATCACCTGATTCGAAAGTGGGATAACTTCTTCATCCCAACTCCTATGAGATTTATTCAACTTCCTGGTGATTCTCCACCACTTTATGTATCCAAATCAAGCTTCTCACAAAGTGATTCATCCTGGTTTGATTGGAACAACGATGAAGCTATGCTATTCCCAAACTGGGAAACTGGAATCACCTGATTTGAAAGTGGGATAACTTCTTCATCCCAACTCCTATGAGATTTATTCAAATTCCTGGTGATTCTCCACCACTTTATGTATCCAAATCAAGCTTCTTACAAAGAGATTCATCCTGGTTTGATTGGAACGACGAAGAAGCTGTGCTATTCCCAAACTGGGAAACTGGAATCACCTGATTTGAAAGTGGGATAACTATACACTTTTGTGTATTAGAGCATGATTCAACCAATCAGGGATAATCAGATGAAAAGATTAAAGAGATTAAGAGATTCTAGTGAGAGAATAAAGAGAGAGAGACTCAAAACTCCATTAATTAATAACTGATGAGGTTTACAAGTATTAATAGAGAGAGCAACAAGGAAATTCGAAATGGTTAAGCATGTGTAGTCAAAGGACAGGCTGGAACTCCTTTTGAATCACTTGGCTGTGCTTTCTCACATGCTTGCACTAGTATAAAGGTAACTTCTCCTTTCCAGCATCATACAGGCTGTCAAAGTGATCCCTTATCCTTCCTTAACCTCACTTATCCTCTTTGGTCGAGTTTCCTCTCTTCTCTTCACTAAGTTACCTTCTCATCCCATCAGATAACTTCCCCAAGTAGTTACTGTGGTTAAAATAAAGTTACCACAGTAAAACTCTAAAGTTACTGTCTCAGCCTCCTTGGTCTTCATCTCAATACTCCCCCTCAAGCTTGACCATGTAGAACAAGTCAAGCTTGGAAACCATGAAGATCTCCCTCGTTAAAAACCTCACCAAGTAAAACCCATTGGGATAAAACCTTGATGAGGGAAAAAGAGTGGAGACTCCATGGTTAAGGGGCTCAGCTCCTAGGAGTCAGATCAATGAGTCCAAGCCTTGACAGTATGGACTCCATTGTCTTCAATCTCGCTGCCTTAGTAAACACATCTGCAAGCTGATCTTCACTTCTTGTATAACATGGCAGAATCACTCCTAAGATGATCATCTGCCTCACCTTATGACAATCCACCTCTATGTGCTTTGTTCTCTCATGAAACACTGAATTGGAGGCAATGTGGATAGCTGCTTGATTGTCACAATGCATTGTCATAGGTGTGGCCTGCTCGATCTCCAAGTGCTTCAAGATCCCCTTGATCCACACCAACTCATTTGTAAGCTTCAACATAGCTCTATACTCAGCTTCAGCACTTGAACAGGAGATGACCTTCTGCTTCTTACTCTTCCAAGTAACCAGATTCCCTCCAATGAATGTACAATACCCAGTAGTTGATCTCCTGTCCACTCTATCTCCTGCCCAATCAGCATCACAATACCCAACCACTTCTGTACTGCCATTGCAACCCATCCAAACTCCTTGTCCATGTGAGCCACTCAAATACCTCAGTATCCTATCAACCATCTTCCAGTGATGTACCTTTGGCGCCTGCATATGTTGGCTTACTTGATTCACAGCAAAGCATATATCAGGTCTGGTGATAGTCAAGTAGATCAGCTTACCCACCATCCTCCTATACAGCTTAGCATCCTCAAACAACTGGTTCTCTTCAACCTCCCCCTCACGCAAGACCTTATACCCTTCCTCAAGAGGTGTCTTAGCTATCTTCCCTCCAAGCACATCAGTCTCCTTCAGCATATCCATAGTATACTTCCTTTGAGACATAAACATACCCTCCTTAGATCTGCATATCTCAATCCCCAAAAAATACTTCATCTCTCCCAAGTCTTTAATATCAAACACAGACTTGAGAAACTCTTTGGTGGCTTTAATCCCAGCCTTATCACTCCCTGTGATAATCAAATCATCCACATACACCAAAATCACTATGATCCCTGATGGTCCAACCAGTGTGAAGAGTGTATGATCTAGTTCAGACTTCCTGAACCCTCTCCCATTGAGAGTTGTACTAAGCTTTCTGTACCAAGCTCTAGGAGACTGCTTCAGCCCATATATAGCCTTCTTCAATCTCAAAACATTCCCTGGCTTTACTAGATGCTCAAGACCAAGAGGTGGATGCATGTATACTTCATCTTCAAGTTCACCTTGCAAGAAAGCATTCTTCACATCCATTTGCCACAAATCCCACTCCAAGTTTGTTGCAATAGATAACACAATTCGAATTGTGTGAAGCTTGGCCACTGGTGCAAAAGTATCAATGTAATCTTCCCCATAAGTCTGTGTAAATCCTCTTGCAACCAGCCTAGTCTTGCGCCTATCTATCTCCCCATTTGCAAGGTACTTGATGGTGAAGATCCATCTGCTTGAAACTGCCTTCTTCCCTTTAGGTAACTCACTCTCATACCAAGTATCATTCCTGATCATTGCATCCCTTTCATCTCCTACTGAATCTCTCCAAACCTTGTGCTTCATAGCTTCTTCATAAGATCTTGGTATCTCATTCTCATCCAAGTTACACATAAACACCATGTGCTCTTCTGGAAACTCTGCAAAGGAACACACGGCTTGAGAGGGATGCTCCACAGCCTGGGCATTGTAGTACACTCTCGTGTTTACCCAGTTGGAAGGATCCCTCCTTATCCTTGTGCTCCTCCGCAAGGTCTCAACCTGTTCTTCAGCCTGAACATTCTCTTGTGCTTCCTCTCTTAAACCAGTAGGTTCTCCCTGCTCATTTCCACCTGACTGAGCTTCACTCTCTACTTCCTGTGTCTCCTCCTGATCATGCTGACCTGAATCCTCTTGGTTATGCTCCTGCTCCCCTGATTCAGATCCATTCCCCCTTATACACTTTTGTGTATTAGAGCATGATTCAACCAATCAGGGATAATCAGATGAAAAGATTAAAGAGATTAAGAGATTCTAGTGAGAGAATAAAGAGAGAGAGACTCAAAACTCCATTAATTAATAACTGATGAGGTTTACAAGTATTAATAGAGAGAGCAACAAGGAAATTCGAAATGGTTAAGCTTGTGTAGTCAAAGGACAGGCTGGAACTCCTTTTGAATCACTTGGCTGTGCTTTCTCACATGCTTGCACTAGTATAAAGGTAACTTCTCCTTTCCAGCATCATACAGGCTGTCAAAGTGATCCCTTATCCTTCCTTAACCTCACTTATCCTCTTTGGTCGAGTTTCCTCTCTTCTCTTCACTAAGTTACCTTCTCATCCCATCAGATAACTTCCCCAAGTAGTTACTGTGGTTAAAATAAAGTTACCACAGTAAAACTCTAAAGTTACTGTCTCAGCCTCCTTGGTCTTCATCTCAATACTCCCCCTCAAGCTTGACCATGTAGAACAAGTCAAGCTTGGAAACCATGAAGACCTCCCTCGTTAAAAACCTCACCAAGTAAAACCCATTGGGATAAAACCTTGATGAGGGAAAAAGAGTGGAGACTCCATGGTTAAGGGGCTCAGCTCCTAGGAGTCAGATCAATGAGTCCAAGCCTTGACAGTATGGACTCCATTGTCTTCAATCTCGCTGCCTTAGTAAACACATCTGCAAGCTGATCTTCACTTCTTTTATAACATGGCAGAATCACTCCTAAGATGATCATCTGCCTCACCTTATGACAATCCACCTCTATGTGCTTTGTTCTCTCATGAAACACTGAATTGGAGGCAATGTGGATAGCTGCTTGATTGTCACAATGCATTGTCATAGGTGTGGCCTGCTCGATCTCCAAGTGCTTCAAGATCCCCTTGATCCACACCAACTCATTTGTAAGCTTCAACATAGCTCTATACTCAGCTTCAGCACTTGAACAGGAGATGACCTTCTGCTTCTTACTCTTCCAAGTAACCAGATTCCCTCCAATGAATGTACAATACCCAGTAGTTGATCTCCTGTCCACTCTATCTCCTGCCCAATCAGCATCACAATACCCAACCACTTCTGTACTGCCATTGCAACCCATCCAAACTCCTTGTCCATGTGAGCCACTCAAATACCTCAGTATCCTATCAACCATCTTCCAGTGATGTACCTTTGGCGCCTGCATATGTTGGCTCACTTGATTCACAGCAAAGCATATATCAGGTCTGGTGATAGTCAAGTAGATCAGCTTACCCACTCTGAGATTAAGAGATCCTTAGAGTAATCAGAATAAAGAGAGTGTTTAAGAAGTGATTAAGAGAAGTTTGTGAAAGATTAAGTAACTAGGTAGAGTCGTTTAGAGTCTAAGAGAGAACCATAGTGTCTAAGAGATTAGAGAGACTCAAACTGCATAATTATCATTAGGGTTGATGAGTTACAATATATATAGAGTGAGCATACAAGGGTTTTCGAAATCAAGAGAAGACTAAAGCATGTGAGGTCAATCAGGAGAGGATAAGCTCATTTGGACTAGCCAATTAGCTTCTCCACATGCGCGGAGTATCTGGCATCTTGGACCGAGATGCTCTTGCCTTTCCAGCTGTTCCAGCCTGTCAAGGCGCGCTCTACCTTATCCCTAAACGGTCTGATGCCTCAAGGTAAGTTCCTTCCCTTCACCTAAGTTACCGCACATAACTTCTTTACCCTTGTCAAGGTTTCACCCATCTTCATGTGTACGGACTGTACGGTCATGTACGGACTGTACGGTCTTGTACGGACTTTACCCAAACCTTCCCAAGCTTCAACTCATCTCCTTAGTCTCAACTCCTCACTTGCTTCACACTTATACTCAGCTCAACTCAACACTCCCCCTCAAGCTTAGCTTTGTGAAAACCTAAGCTTGGATAGCTATGAGATCTTCCTCATTAAAAACCTTACCAAGGAAAACCCATTGGGATAAAACCTTGATAAGGGAAAAAGAGTAAAGACCTCACAGCCAAGGGGATCAGCTCCTTCTCTTCCCAAGATCAATGAGGCCCAACCGTATGTGAATGGACTCCATTGTCTTCTGTCTTGCAGCCTTGGTGAACACATCCGCTAACTGATCTTCACTTCTTGTGTAGCATGGCAAGATGACTCCTAAGATGATCATCTGCCTCACCTTGTGGCAATCAACTTCAATGTGCTTGGTTCTCTCATGGAACACCGAGTTGGAGGCAATGTGGATAGCTGCTTGGTTGTCACAATGCATGGTCATTGGCGTGGCTTGATCAATCTCCAAATGCTTCAAGATGCCTTTGATCCATACTAACTCGTTGGTGAGCTTCAGCATAGCTCTATACTCAGCTTCTGCACTTGAGCAAGACACCACCTTCTGCTTCTTACTCTTCCAAGTCACCAAGTTGCCTCCAATGAATGTGCAATAGCCTGTGGTTGATCTCCTGTCTGCTCTATCACCAGCCCAATCCGCATCACAGTATCCCACCACTTCAGTGCTTCCATTGCAGCCCATCCATACTCCTTGATCAGGTGAGCCGTTGAGATACATCAAGATCCTCTCCACCATGCGCCAATGATGTTCCTTAGGTACTTGCATGTGTTGACTCACCTGATTCACAGCAAAACAAATGTCAGGTCTAGTTATAGTGAGATAAATCAATTTGCCAACTAGTTTTCTATAGAGTTTAGGATCCTGATAAGGTTTGCTGTCTTCAATCTCCCCCTCTCGTGGGACTTTGTAGCCATCCTCCATAGGCATCCTTGCTGTCTTGCCTCCATAAGCACCTGCACCTTTCAAAAGATCAAGTGTATACTTCCTTTGGGACATGAACAAACCTTCCTTGGATCTACATATCTCAATTCCAAGAAAGTATTTCATTTCTCCCAAGTCTTTAATCTCAAACATGGATTTAAGAAACTCCTTGGTTGCTATGATACCTTCCTTATCACTCCCTGTGATAATGATATCATCAACATACACAAGGAGTGCAATCATACCTGAGGGAGTCGTGAGTGTGAAGAGGGTGTGATCTAGTTCAGACTTCTTGAAGCCTCGGCCATTCAGAGTAGTGCTCAACTTGTTGTACCAAGCTCTTGGTGATTGCTTCAGCCCATAGATGGCTTTCTTCAGTCTCAACACATTTCCACTCTTCACTAAGTGTTCAAGGCCTGGAGGTGGATGCATATACACTTCATCCTCAAGTTCACCTTGTAGAAACGCATTCTTCACATCCATTTGCCATAACCCCCATCCAAGATTCACAGCCAAGCTTAGTACAATCCGGATTGTGTGGAGTTTAGCTACTGGTGCAAAGGTTTCTATGTAATCTTCTCCATAAGTTTGAGTGAAACCTCTTGCAACTAGCCTTGACTTCTTCCTCTCAACCTTTCCATCCGCTTTGTACTTGATTGTGAATATCCATCTACTAGTCACAGCCTTCTTCCCTTTTGGTAACTCACTCTCATACCATGTATCATTCTTGATCATCGCTCCTGCCTCATCTCCAACTGATTCCTTCCATTCTTTATCTTTCATTGCTTCTTCATAGCTTCTTGGGATGTGATTCTCATCCAAGTTTACCATGAAAGCGCAATGTGCTTCTGGATATTGAGCAAAGGAGCACACGGCTTGAGAAGGATGCTCCACAGCTTGGGCATTGTAGTACACTCTCGTGTTTACCCAACTGGAAGGATCCTTCCTTATCCTTGTACTCCTTCTTAGTGGCTGCACAACCGGTTCTTCTTCCTGTTGTTCTTCTACCACTTCATCTTGAGAAGGTGTTTGTGTCACACCATGATCATGTCCATGACCATCCGAGCCTATGCTCTCTTCTCCTTCATTCTCTACTCCTCCTTCATCTTGGTTGGCCTCTTGCATAGGCTCCTCATGCTCCTCTCCTCCCTCATGATCAAGGTGGGATGGTGAACCAACTTCAGGAGGTGTAGTTGCGTGATTCCTCGGATCCTGGGATGTACTGATTCCAAGACCTTCAAGAATGATCCGCAAGGTGGTGGCCTTGTCTGATGTTAAGTCCTTCAGGTCTTCTTGATTCTTTTCTTCATAGTATCCTCTATCTTCCAAGAACTTCACATCTCTAGATACAAGAACTCTCCTTGCTATAGGATCATAGCATTTGTATCCTTTCTGTGTAGCTGAGTATCCTATGAACACAGCCTTAGTGCTTCTTGCTTCTAGCTTGTTGATCATCTCTCCTGGTTTGAGGACAAAGCATAGGCATCCAAAGACTCGCAAGTAATCAAGAGCTGGCTTGTACCTGTTCAGAACTTCAAATGGAGCCTTCTCATTCAGAACTTTGGTTGGAGTTCTGTTTATCAGGTAACAAGCAGTGGCAACCGCATCACTCCAAAATCTCTTTGGAACATTACTCTGAAACATAAGTGACCTTGCCACTTCCATGAGATGCCTATTCTTCCTCTCAGCCACTCCATTTTGCTGTGGAGTATAAGGACAGCTTGTTTGATGTAGGATCCCATGTTGTGATAGGTGTTGCTTGAATGCATGACTCGTGTACTCTCCTCCATTATCTGATCTCAAAATTTTAATCTTAGCATGATAATGGTTAGTTACATAAGTTTGAAAGTTCCTAAATGCATCAAGTACCCTATCTTTGGTCTGAATTAAGGTTAACCAGGTGTATTTGGATTTTTCATCAATGAATGTGACAAAATACTTATAACTATCTCTAGATAAGCAAGGGGCAGTCCACACATCTGAATGAATTAGATCAAAGCAATTATCATAAACGGTAGTAGACTTTTGAAACACAGTTCTACAATGCTTGCCTAAAATACAAGCTTCACAATCTTTATTCTCAAACACAACACCTGGTACCATTAAGTTCAAAGCTTTAACATGAGGGTGTCCTACTCTAGCATGCCACAATGCATTTTTATTCAACAAAGAAGCAGAAGTAAACGAGCAACTATAATCAGGAACAGAAGTGAGTTCTTCAAGCATATAGAGATCTCCCTTAGTCACCCCTTTCCCAATCAATCTGCTGCTCTCAATATCCTGAAACTTCACATCATTAGGACTAAAGATAACATTGCATTGTAAATCATTAGTACATTTCTTCACTGATAATAGGTTTGATGTGAATTCAGGCATGTAAAAAGCTCTAGATTCTTTGTTAAACAGCTTAAGCTTTCCTATTCCTCTAATAGGTATCTTATCCCCATTTGCTATCATCACATGCCCATGTGTAGGTTCTATATCCTTAATCAAGTTCTCATCACTTATCATATGATGTGATGCACCAGAATCAACAATCAATGGTTTACCTACTCGTTTAGCATTATGGCATAGATTACTAAGTGATGGATGCATCTTATCAGTTCTAGCAATGTGGGCATGTCTATACTCATTCCTAGCTTCTAACCGTTCTACTAGTTCTCTAATCAAGTGATCATCCTTATATGCAATCATAGAAGCTCCAAAGGAATAACCGTAAGTGTTACCGTTTTCCTTTAGCATTTTGAAGAGGGCATCAAGGTCTGATCTCTTGATGTAGTCATCATTGCTGCGGGAGCTTGAGGCGCCTGTGTAAGCCACCAGAGACTTCCCATTCCCATCATTGCCTCCAAGCCCATCCACTTCACTGATCTTGCTGGTGCCAGCTCCACTTGAACCTTCAGTCACATTTGCCCTTCCCTCACGCTCCTTCATGAACTTGGCCGGCTTGAGGTGTGGGTGCAGTATCCAGCATTGGCTCTTCTTATGACCATGCTTCTTGCAATGATCACAGTTGCCATTGAACTTCCTGTCCTCGTACTTCCCGTGAGATGCCTTGTTTGCTTGTGGAGCCTCGGTTGAATCCTCATGAGCTGCTTGATTGGCAAGAGAGAGCTCCCCCTTTCCTCCAAACAACCCCATAGATCCCTGCTCCCTTTGGATTTGCGCACACACCTCCTCAAGGTCCGGAAGCTTGTCTGACCTTAACATGTGCTGGATGAGTTGGGTGTAGGCCGGGTTCAGTGTGAGAAGCAACCCAAAGACCTTGTCTTGCTCGCGCCTCTCATTCAACTGATCTGGATCAGTTGTGCTCGGCCTCAGCATCTCCAGCTCTGACCATAAGGACCTGAACCTCCCCAAGTGCTTAGTGAACTCCATGTCCTCTTGTGCAAGACGGTTGATCGCTAGCTTCACTTCAAACACACGGCTGAGGTTGGAAGTGTTCCCATACACCTTCTTCAGCGTGTCCCACAGCTCTTTGGCTGATTCACAGTAGCTGTAGGCATCCAAGATAGCTGGGTCCAAGGATGCGTGTAGAACCGTCATCACCAGCATGTCTTCTTGTTGCCATTTCTCCACAGCCGCTTCATTGGAGACCTCTTCTTGATCTCCTCCCTGAGTAATGAGTTTCGGAGCCTCCCCTGTTGTGATGTGCCCCCACAAACCCTTACTCCCCACCGCAGTCTTCACCATCCGAGACCACACAAGGTAGTTGCTACCTTGAAAGTAACCGCTACCTTCATCCTCATGTTCATCCCATGTTCCATCTTTGCTTGACTTGAAAACTTGAATCTTGAATCTTGTACACACCAACCTTGAGTCTAGAATCACGCAAACACACAGAACGTAGCACAGCTTCAACTAGAACGTATCACAGCTTCAAGACTACTCGCGTGTAGCTTCCACGACGTTTGTAACTCTCTAAAGATCAAACCCCAGATTCAAATGAACCTGGCTCTGATACCATATGAGATTAAGAGATCCTTAGAGTAATCAGAATAAAGAGAGTGTTTAAGAAGTGATTAAGAGAAGTTTGTGAAAGATTAAGTAACTAGGTAGAGTCGTTTAGAGTCTAAGAGAGAACCATAGTGTCTAAGAGATTAGAGAGACTCAAACTGCATAATTTCATTAGGGTTGATGAGTTACAATATATATAGAGTGAGCATACAAGGGTTTTCGAAATCAAGAGAAGACTAAAGCATGTGAGGTCAATCAGGAGAGGATAAGCTCATTTGGACTAGCCAATTAGCTTCTCCACATGCGCGGAGTATCTGGCATCTTGGACCGAGATGCTCTTGCCTTTCCAGCTGTTCCAGCCTGTCAAGGCGCGCTCTACCTTATCCCTAAACGGTCTGATGCCTCAAGGTAAGTTCCTTCCCTTCACCTAAGTTACCGCACATAACTTCTTTACCCTTGTCAAGGTTTCACCCATCTTCATGTGTACGGACTGTACGGTCATGTACGGACTGTACGGTCTTGTACGGACTTTACCCAAACCTTCCCAAGCTTCAACTCATCTCCTTAGTCTCAACTCCTCACTTGCTTCACACTTATACTCAGCTCAACTCAACACCCACCATCCTCCTATACAGCTTAGCATCCTCAAACAACTGGTTCTCTTCAACCTCCCCCTCACGCAAGACCTTATACCCTTCCTCAAGAGGTGTCTTAGCTATCTTCCCTCCAAGCACATCAGTCTCCTTCAGCATATCCATAGTATACTTCCTTTGAGACATAAACAAACCCTCCTTAGATCTGCATATCTCAATCCCCAAAAAATACTTCATCTCTCCCAAGTCTTTAATATCAAACACAGACTTGAGAAACTCTTTGGTGGCTTTAATCCCAGCCTTATCACTCCCTGTGATAATCAAATCATCCACATACACCAAAATCACTATGATCCCTGATGGTCCAACCAGTGTGAAGAGTGTATGATCTAGTTCAGACTTCCTGAACCCTCTCCCATTGAGAGTTGTACTAAGCTTTCTGTACCAAGCTCTAGGAGACTGCTTCAGCCCATATATAGCCTTCTTCAATCTCAAAACATTCCCTGGCTTTACTAGATGCTCAAGACCAGGAGGTGGATGCATGTATACTTCATCTTCAAGTTCACCTTGCAAGAAAGCATTCTTCACATCCATTTGCCACAAATCCCACTCCAAGTTTGTTGCAATAGATAACACAATTCGAATTGTGTGAAGCTTGGCCACTGGTGCAAAAGTATCAATGTAATCTTCCCCATAAGTCTGTGTAAATCCTCTTGCAACCAGCCTAGTCTTGCGCCTATCTATCTCCCCATTTGCAAGGTACTTGATGGTGAAGATCCATCTGCTTGAAACTGCCTTCTTCCCTTTAGGTAACTCACTCTCATACCAAGTGTTGAGTTGAGCTGAGTATTTGTATGAAGAGCTAAGGAGTTGAAGAGGAAAGGAGATGAGGAAGCTTAAGGGAGTTTAGGGAGAGCATGGTACGGACGTCCGTACAAGGCCGTACAAGCCGTACAGTCCGTACCATCCAAGTCTCAACCTAAACTTACCTTGCACAAGTGAAACGGTAACTATGGAAGAGTTACTCAAGTGGAGAAGGATCAGACCGTTTAAGAGATAAGGGACGCGCATTGCCAGGCTGGGACAGGCTGGAAAGCTAAAGCACCTTTAGTCCAAGATGCCATAAGCGTGTGATGCCTCTTAGTGGTTGATTTGAATCCTTTACCTTGACTTCACATGCTTACTCCTTAACCTTGCGATTTGTAAACCCTAGTAGCTCTCCTATATATTGTAACTCATCAACACTAATAAAGATTATGCAGTTTGAGTCTCTCTAATCTCTTAGACACTATGGTTCTCTCTTAGACTCTAAACGACTCTACCTAGTTACTTAATCTTTCACAAACTTCTCTTAATCACTTCTTAAACACTCTCTTTATTCTGATTACTCTAAGGATCTCTTAATCTCATATGGTATCAGAGCCAGGTTCATTTGAATCTGGGGTTTGATCTTTAGAGAGTTACAAGCTAACGGCTTTGAAGCTACACGCGAGTAGTCTTGAAGCTGTGATACGTTCTAGTTGAAGCTGTGCTACGTTCTGTGTGTTTGCGTGATTCTAGACTCAAGGTTGGTGTGTACAAGATTCAAGATTCAAGTTTTCAAGTCAAGCAAAGATGGAACATGGGATGAACATGAGGATGAAGGTAGCGGTTACTTTCAAAGGTAGCAACTACCTTGTGTGGTCTCGGATGGTGAAGACTGCGGTGGGGAGTAAGGGTTTGTGGGGGCACATCACAACAGGGGAGGCTCCGAAACTCATTACTCAGGGAGGAGATCAAGAAGAGGTCTCCAATGAAGCGGCTGTGGAGAAATGGCAACAAGAAGACATGCTGGTGATGACGGTTCTACACGCATCCTTGGACCCAGCTATCTTGGATGCCTACAGCTACTGTGAATCAGCCAAAGAGCTGTGGGACACGCTGAAGAAGGTGTATGGGAACACTTCCAACCTCAGCCGTGTGTTTGAAGTGAAGCTAGCGATCAACCGTCTTGCACAAGAGGACATGGAGTTCACTAAGCACTTGGGGAGGTTCAGGTCCTTATGGTCAGAGCTGGAGATGCTGAGGCCGAGCACAACTGATCCAGATCAGTTGAATGAGAGGCGCGAGCAAGACAAGGTCTTTGGGTTGCTTCTCACACTGAACCCGGCCTACACCCAACTCATCCAGCACATGTTAAGGTCAGACAAGCTTCCGGACCTTGAGGAGGTGTGTGCGCAAATCCAAAGGGAGCAGGGATCTATGGGGTTGTTTGGAGGAAAGGGGGAGCTCTCTCTTGCCAATCAAGCAGCTCATGAGGATTCAACCGAGGCTCCACAAGCAAACAAGGCATCTCACGGGAAGTACGAGGACAGGAAGTTCAATGGCAACTGTGATCATTGCAAGAAGCATGGTCATAAGAAGAGCCAATGCTGGATACTGCACCCACACCTCAAGCCGGCCAAGTTCATGAAGGAGCGTGAGGGAAGGGCAAATGTGACTGAAGGTTCAAGTGGAGCTGGCACCAGCAAGATCAGTGAAGTGGATGGGCTTGGAGGCAATGATGGGAATGGGAAGTCTCTGGTGGCTTACACAGGCGCCTCAAGCTCCCGCAGCAATGATGACTACATCAAGAGATCAGACCTTGATGCCCTCTTCAAAATGCTAAAGGAAAACGGTAACACTTACGGTTATTCCTTTGGAGCTTCTATGATTGCATATAAGGATGATCACTTGATTAGAGAACTAGTAGAACGGTTAGAAGCTAGGAATGAGTATAGACATGCTCACATTGCTAGAACTGATAGGATGCATCCATCACTTAGTAATCTATGCCATAATGCTAAACGAGTAGGTAAACCATTGATTGTTGATTCTGGTGCATCACATCATATGATAAGTGATGAGAACTTGATTAAGGATATAGAACCTACACATGGGCATGTGATGATAGCAAATGGGGATAAGATACCCATTAGAGGAATAGGAAAGCTTAAGCTGTTTAACAAAGAATCTAGAGCTTTTTACATGCCTGAATTCACATCAAACCTATTATCAGTGAAGAAATGTACTAATGATTTACAATGCAATGTTATCTTTAGTCCTAATGATGTGAAGTTTCAGGATATTGAGAGCAGCAGATTGATTGGGAAAGGGGTGACTAAGGGAGATCTCTATATGCTTGAAGAACTCACTTCTGTTCCTGATTATAGTTGCTCGTTTACTTCTGCTTCTTTGTTGAATAAAAATGCATTGTGGCATGCTAGAGTAGGACACCCTCATGTTAAAGCTTTGAACTTAATGGTACCAGGTGTTGTGTTTGAGAACAAAGATTGTGAAGCTTGTATTTTAGGCAAGCATTGTAGAACTGTGTTTCAAAAGTCTACTACCGTTTATGATAATTGCTTTGATCTAATTCATTCAGATGTGTGGACTGCCCCTTGCTTATCTAGAGATAGTTATAAGTATTTTGTCACATTCATTGATGAAAAATCCAAATACACCTGGTTAACCTTAATTCAGACCAAAGATAGGGTACTTGATGCATTTAGGAACTTTCAAACTTATGTAACTAACCATTATCATGCTAAGATTAAAATTTTGAGATCAGATAATGGAGGAGAGTACACAAGTCATGCATTCAAGCAACACCTATCACAACATGGGATCCTACATCAAACAAGCTGTCCTTATACTCCACAGCAAAATGGAGTGGCTGAGAGGAAGAATAGGCATCTCATGGAAGTGGCAAGGTCACTTATGTTTCAGAGTAATGTTCCAAAGAGATTTTGGAGTGATGCGGTTGCCACTGCTTGTTACCTGATAAACAGAACTCCAACCAAAGTTCTGAATGAGAAGGCTCCATTTGAAGTTCTGAACAGGTACAAGCCAGCTCTTGATTACTTGCGAGTCTTTGGATGCCTATGCTTTGTACTCAAACCAGGAGAGATGATCAACAAGCTAGAAGCAAGAAGCACTAAGGCTGTGTTCATAGGATACTCAGCTACACAGAAAGGATACAAATGCTATGATCCTATAGCAAGGAGAGTTCTTGTATCTAGAGATGTGAAGTTCTTGGAAGATAGAGGATACTATGAAGAAAAGAATCAAGAAGACCTGAAGGACTTAACATCAGACAAGGCCACCACCTTGCGGATCATTCTTGAAGGTCTTGGAATCAGTACATCCCAGGATCCGAGGAATCACGCAACTACACCTCCTGAAGTTGGTTCACCATCCCACCTTGATCATGAGGGAGGAGAGGAGCATGAGGAGCCTATGCAAGAGGCCAACCAAGATGAAGGAGGAGTAGAGAATGAAGGAGAAGAGAGCATAGGCTCGGATGGTCATGGACATGATCATGGTGTGACACAAACACCTTCTCAAGATGAAGTGGTAGAAGAACAACAGGAAGAAGAACCGGTTGTGCAGCCACTAAGAAGGAGTACAAGGATAAGGAAGGATCCTTCCAGTTGGGTAAACACGAGAGTGTACTACAATGCCCAAGCTGTGGAGCATCCTTCTCAAGCCGTGTGCTCCTTTGCTCAATATCCAGAAGCACATTGCGCTTTCATGGTAAACTTGGATGAGAATCACATCCCAAGAAGCTATGAAGAAGCAATGAAAGATAAAGAATGGAAGGAATCAGTTGGAGATGAGGCAGGAGCGATGATCAAGAATGATACATGGTATGAGAGTGAGTTACCAAAAGGGAAGAAGGCTGTGACTAGTAGATGGATATTCACAATCAAGTACAAAGCGGATGGAAAGGTTGAGAGGAAGAAGTCAAGGCTAGTTGCAAGAGGTTTCACTCAAACTTATGGAGAAGATTACATAGAAACCTTTGCACCAGTAGCTAAACTCCACACAATCCGGATTGTACTAAGCTTGGCTGTGAATCTTGGATGGGGGTTATGGCAAATGGATGTGAAGAATGCGTTTCTACAAGGTGAACTTGAGGATGAAGTGTATATGCATCCACCTCCAGGCCTTGAACACTTAGTGAAGAGTGGAAATGTGTTGAGACTGAAGAAAGCCATCTATGGGCTGAAGCAATCACCAAGAGCTTGGTACAACAAGTTGAGCACTACTCTGAATGGCCGAGGCTTCAAGAAGTCTGAACTAGATCACACCCTCTTCACACTCACGACTCCCTCAGGTATGATTGCACTCCTTGTGTATGTTGATGATATCATTATCACAGGGAGTGATAAGGAAGGTATCATAGCAACCAAGGAGTTTCTTAAATCCATGTTTGAGATTAAAGACTTGGGAGAAATGAAATACTTTCTTGGAATTGAGATATGTAGATCCAAGGAAGGTTTGTTCATGTCCCAAAGGAAGTATACACTTGATCTTTTGAAAGGTGCAGGTGCTTATGGAGGCAAGACAGCAAGGATGCCTATGGAGGATGGCTACAAAGTCCCACGAGAGGGGGAGATTGAAGACAGCAAACCTTATCAGGATCCTAAACTCTATAGAAAACTAGTTGGCAAATTGATTTATCTCACTATAACTAGACCTGACATTTGTTTTGCTGTGAATCAGGTGAGTCAACACATGCAAGTGCCTAAGGAACATCATTGGCGCATGGTGGAGAGGATCTTGATGTATCTCAACGGCTCACCTGATCAAGGAGTATGGATGGGCTGCAATGGAAGCACTGAAGTGGTGGGATACTGTGATGCGGATTGGGCTGGTGATAGAGCAGACAGGAGATCAACCACAGGCTATTGCACATTCATTGGAGGCAACTTGGTGACTTGGAAGAGTAAGAAGCAGAAGGTGGTGTCTTGCTCAAGTGCAGAAGCTGAGTATAGAGCTATGCTGAAGCTCACCAACGAGTTAGTATGGATCAAAGGCATCTTGAAGCATTTGGAGATTGATCAAGCCACGCCAATGACCATGCATTGTGACAACCAAGCCGCCATTCACATTGCCTCCAACTCGGTGTTCCATGAGAGAACCAAGCACATTGAAGTTGATTGTCACAAGGTGAGGCAGATGATCATCTTAGGAGTCATCTTGCCATGCTACACAAGGAGTGAAGATCAGTTAGCGGATGTGTTTACCAAGGCTGCAAGACAGAAGACAATGGAGTCCATTCACATCAGGTTGGGCCTCATTGATCTTGGGAAGAGAAGGAGCTAATCCCCTTAGCTGCAAGGTCTTTACTCTTTTTCCCTCATCAAAGTTTTATCCCATTGGGTTTTCTTTGGTGAGGTTTTTAATGAGGAAGATCTTGTGGCATTCCAAGCTTAAGCTTTCACAAAGCTAAGCTTGAGGGGGAGTGTTGAGTTGAGCTGAGTATTTGTATGAAGAGCTAAGGAGTTGAAGAGGAAAGGAGATGAGGAAGCTTAAGGGAGTTTAGGGAGAGCATGGTACGGACGTCCGTACAAGGCCGTACAAGCCGTACAGTCCGTACCATCCAAGTCTCAACCTAAACTTACCTTGCACAAGTGAAACGGTAACTATGGAAGAGTTACTCAAGTGGAGAAGGATCAGACCGTTTAAGAGATAAGGGACGCGCATTGCCAGGCTGGGACAGGCTGGAAAGCTAAAGCACCTTTAGTCCAAGATGCCATAAGCGTGTGATGCCTCTTAGTGGTTGATTTGAATCCTTTACCTTGACTTCACATGCTTACTCCTTAACCTTGCGATTTGTAAACCCTAGTAGCTCTCCTATATATTGTAACTCATCAACACTAATAAAGATTATGCAGTTTGAGTCTCTCTAATCTCTTAGACACTATGGTTCTCTCTTAGACTCTAAACGACTCTACCTAGTTACTTAATCTTTCACAAACTTCTCTTAATCACTTCTTAAACACTCTCTTTATTCTGATTACTCTAAGGATCTCTTAATCTCATAAGTATCATTCCTGATCATTGCATCCCTTTCATCTCCTACTGAATCTCTCCAAACCTTGTGCTTCATAGCTTCTTCATAAGATCTTGGTATCTCATTCTCATCCAAGTTACACATAAACACCATGTGCTCTTCTGGAAACTCTGCAAAGGAACACACGGCTTGAGAGGGATGCTCCACAGCCTGGGCATTGTAGTACACTCTCGTGTTTACCCAGTTGGAAGGATCCCTCCTTATCCTTGTGCTCCTCCGCAAGGTCTCAACCTGTTCTTCAGCCTGAACATTCTCTTGTGCTTCCTCTCTTAAACCAGTAGGTTCTCCCTGCTCATTTCCACCTGACTGAGCTTCACTCTCTACTTCCTGTGTCTCCTCCTGATCATGCTGACCTGAATCCTCTTGGTTATGCTCATGCTCCCCTGATTCAGATCCATTCCCCCTCTCATGATCAAGAGGGGTTGTTCCTCCAGCTTCTCCAGTTTGATTAGAAGGTCCGGTTCTTCCTGGTTCCTGATCTTGGGATAATCCTATCCCTAGCCTCTCCAACAACACTCTCAATGTTGTTGCCTTCTCTGATGGAGCTCGGGACAGATCCTCTAGGTCTTCCCATTTCTTCTCCTCATAATACCCTTTAGACTCAACAAACTTCACTTCTCTAGATACCATAACCCTCCTAGTTATTGGATCATAACATTTGTAGCCTTTCTGAGTGATTGAGTACCCAATGAACATAGCTTTAGTACTCTTTGCTTCTAGCTTGTTCCTTCTTTCTCCGGGAATCATCACATAACATAAGCACCCAAAGACTCTCAAATGATCAATGTGTGGCTTGGCCTTGTTCAATACTTCAAAGGGAGACAGTTTCTTCAAGACACGGGTTGGCACTCTATTGATGAGATAGCAAGCAGTCTGAACAGCATCACTCCAAAACCTCTTAGGGACATTCATGTGGAACATGATTGATCTCGCAACCTCCATCAAATGTCTGTTCTTCCTCTCAGCCACCCCATTTTGTTGTGGTGTGTAAGGACAGCTAGTTTGTTGCACAATCCCATGCTTTGCAAGATGACTCTTGAAAGCATTGCTAGTGTATTCTCCTCCATTATCAGACCTCAGAATCCTCACAGTGGCATTGTACTGATTAGTAACATATGCTTGGAAGTTCATGAAGGCTTCTAGGACTCTGTCTTTGGAGGGAATCATGGTGATCCATGTGTACTTGGACTTCTCATCAATGAAAGTCACAAAGTACTTATGGCTGTCTCTAGACATACAGGGAGCTGTCCACACGTCTGAATGCACCAGATCAAAGCAATTCTCATATCTGGTTTCTGATGTTGGGAAGACAGTCCTACAGTGCTTTCCAAGTATACAAGCTTCACACTCCAAGTGATTGAACGCCATACTTGGTAGAATCAGTTCAATTGCCTTGGCATGAGGATGTCCCAGCCTTGCATGCCATGTGAGATTATCACACCTATCCGTTGTGCTGCTTAAACACACAGACTCCACAGGACTAGGCGCCTCAGTTGTTTGGAGATGATAGAGCTGATGCTTGCTGTCTCCTCTGCCAATAACCCTTCCAGTCTTCAAATCCTGGAACTCAACTTCATTTGGTCTGAAAACCACTTGACAATCCAGATCAACTGTAGCCTTCTTAACTGAGATTAGATTGGATGTAAACTGAGGTAGGTAGAAGGCAGTGGAGTTCTTCTCAAACAGCTTGAGGTTTCCCACTCCTTCTATTGGGATCCTGGTACCATTGGCTATCATGACACTCCCTGTTGCTGCTTTAACCTCACTGATTAGTCTCTTGTCACTGATCATGTGGTGTGTTGCTCCAGAGTCAATGATGATGGGTTTAGATGTGGATGCTTTGGCAGGAGCACCCAGACTCCGGGTCGTAGCCAAAGCATACACATGCTTAACCAACTCATCCCATTCCTTCTTTGTCACACACTCATCTGCCCTCTTGGTATCCATTCCTCTCATATCCGCACTGTCTCCTACTGTCTCTCCCATGTAAGCTGAGTATGAACACTCTCCTATAACCATCTGCTGAAGTACATCCTTGATTCTCTTCAAGATTACACTCATCCTGTCACTTAAGTGCTCAGACTCGCTATCCTTTCTCCATGCCCTTCTCTTCATTAACCACTCCTTAGAAAGTTTTCTCAACCTTCCCCTCTTACAGCTTGTACCTCCCTTCCATCTTTCTGGCTTCCTGTTCATTTCCCACACATCACAAGTATATTTAACAAGCTCACATACCTCTTCCATAAGGAAGCTGAAGATCACATCTTGCTTCCTCCTTTCTTGACAACATCTCGGATTTGATGTGTGTGTCTTCACCACATCTAGCTCCGACCATACTTCTCTCAGCCTTCCCACAAGCTGATAACACTCATCCTTTCCTTGTCTCAAGCCGCGGATCACCCCTCTGTCCTCAACGACTCTCACAAGCTTGGACTTGCCTAAAGTTGCTTCAATCTCACTCTTTGTAGTGTCTCCTTGAACAACTTCATTTCCCAGCTTCAGACCTCTTGTCTGACCTTCTTCAGTAGCCATTTCCATGAAAGGTTTCCCCTTTCCATGACTACTCCATAACCCACAGCTTTCCAAAGCTCTCTTTGCCCATCTTGACCAATCGCCATCCCTCTCTTCTTCAAGCTCCATGGTTGTACTAGATCTGTGCTTCATTTCCATGTTGAGATAGTTTGAATCCATCAGAATATCTCACACCACTCAGATAATAAAGACCAGAACTCAAGAACACCAAGAACACTCAAGAACCCTCAAGAACACTCAAGAACACCCAGATTTTATGAAAAACGAAATCACACTCTCCCCTTTTAGCAACCTGGCTCTGATACCATATACACTTTTGTGTATTAGAGCATGATTCAACCAATCAGGGATAATCAGATGAAAAGATTAAAGAGATTAAGAGATTCTAGTGAGAGAATAAAGAGAGAGAGACTCAAAACTCCATTAATTAATAACTGATGAGGTTTACAAGTATTAATAGAGAGAGCAACAAGGAAATTCGAAATGGTTAAGCATGTGTAGTCAAAGGACAGGCTGGAACTCCTTTTGAATCACTTGGCTGTGCTTTCTCACATGCTTGCACTAGTATAAAGGTAACTTCTCCTTTCCAGCATCATACAGGCTGTCAAAGTGATCCCTTATCCTTCCTTAACCTCACTTATCCTCTTTGGTCGAGTTTCCTCTCTTCTCTTCACTAAGTTACCTTCTCATCCCATCAGATAACTTCCCCAAGTAGTTACTGTGGTTAAAATAAAGTTACCACAGTAAAACTCTAAAGTTACTGTCTCAGCCTCCTTGGTCTTCATCTCAATAATAACTTCTTCACGCCAACTCCTATGAGATTTATTCAACTTCCTGGTGATTCTCCACCACTTTATGTATTCAAATCAAGCTTCTCACAAAGTGATTCATCCTGGTTTGATTGGAACGACGAAGAAGCTGTGCTATTCTCAAACTGGGAAACTGGAATCACCTGATTTGAAAGTTGAATAACTTCTTCATCCCAACTCCTATGAGATTTATTCAACTTCCTGGTGATTCTCCACCACTTTATGTATCCAAATCAAGCTTCTCACAAATGATTCATCCTGGTTTGATTGGAACGACGAAGAAGCTGTGCTATTCCCAAACTGGGAAACTGGAATCACCTGATTTGAAAGTGGGATAACTTCTTCATCCCAACTCCTATGAGATTTATTCAACTTCCTGGTGATTCTCCACCACTTTATGTATCCAAATCAAGCTTCTCACAAAGTGATTCATCCTGGTTTGATTGGAACGACGAAGAAGCTGTGCTATTCCCAAACTGGGAAACTGGAATCACCTGATTTGAAAGTGGGATAACTTCTTTTCGCCAACTCCTATGAGATTTATTCAACTTCCTGGTGATTCTCCACCACTTTATGTATCCAAATCAAGCTTCTCACAAAGTGATTCATCCTGGTTTGATTGGAACGACGAAGAAGCTGTGCTATTCCCAAACTGGGAAACTGGAATCACCTGATTTGAAAGTGGGATAACTTCTTCATCCCAACTCCTATGAGATTTATTCAACTTCCTGGTGATTCTCCACCACTTTATGTATCCAAATCAAGCTTCTCACAAAGTGATTCATCCTGGTTTGATTGGAACGACGAAGAAGCTGTGCTATTCCCAAACTGGGAAACTGGAATCACCTGATTTGAAAGTGGGATAACTTCTTCATCCCAACTCCTATGAGATTTATTCAACTTCCTGGTGATTCTCCACCACTTTATGTATCCAAATCAAGCTTCTCACAAAGTGATTCATCCTGGTTTGATTGGAACGACGAAGAAGCTGTCTATTCCCAAACTGGGAAACTGGAATCACCTGATTTGAAAGTGGGATAACTTCTTCATCCCAACTCCTATGAGATTTATTCAACTTCCTGGTGATTCTCCACCACTTTATGTATCCAAATCAAGCTTCTCACAAAGTGATTCATCCTGGTTTGATTGGAACGACGAAGAAGCTGTGCTATTCCCAAACTGGGAAACTGGAATCACCTGATTTGAAAGTGGGATAACTTCTTCATCCCAACTCCTATGAGATTTATTCAACTTCCTGGTGATTCTCCACCACTTTATGTATCCAAATCAAGCTTCTCACAAAGTGATTCATCCTGGTTTGATTGGAACGACGAAGAAGCTGTGCTATTCCCAAACTGGGAAACTGGAATCACCTGATTTGAAAGTGGGATAACTTCTTCATCCCAACTCCTATGAGATTTATTCAACTTCCTGGTGATTCTCCACCACTTTATGTATCCAAATCAAGCTTCTTACAAAGTGATTCATCCTGGTTTGATTGGAACGACGAAGAAGCTGTGCTATTCCCAAACTGGGAAACTGGAATCACCTGATTTGAAAGTGGGATAACTTCTTCATCCCAACTCCTATGAGATTTATTCAACTTCCTGGTGATTCTCCACCACTTTATGTATCCAAATCAAGCTTCTCACAAAGTGATTCATCCTGGTTTGATTGGAACGACGAAGAAGCTGTGCTATTCCCAAACTGGGAAACTGGAATCACCTGATTTGAAAGTGGGATAACTTCTTCATCCCAACTCCTATGAGATTTATTCAACTTCCTGGTGATTCTCCACCACTTTATGTATCCAAATCAAGCTTCTCACAAAGTGATTCATCCTGGTTTGATTGGAACGACGAAGAAGCTGTGCTATTCCCAAACTGGGAAACTGGAATCACCTGATTTGAAAGTGGGATAACTTCTTCATCCCAACTCCTATGAGATTTATTCAACTTCCTGGTGATTCTCCACCACTTTATGTATCCAAATCAAGCTTCTCACAAAGTGATTCATCCTGGTTTGATTGGAACGACGAAGAAGCTGTGCTATTCCCAAACTGGGAAACTGGAATCACCTGATTTGAAAGTGGGATAACTTCTTCATCCCAACTCCTATGAGATTTATTCAACTTCCTGGTGATTCTCCACCACTTTATGTATCCAAATCAAGCTTCTTACAAAGTGATTCATCCTGGTTTGATTGGAACGACGAAGAAGCTGTGCTATTCCCAAACTGGGAAACTGGAATCACCTGATTTGAAAGTGGGATAACTTCTTCATCCCAACTCCTATGAGATTTATTCAACTTCCTGGTGATTCTCCACCACTTTATGTATCCAAATCAAGCTTCTCACAAAGTGATTCATCCTGGTTTGATTGGAACGACGAAGAAGCTGTGCTATTCCCAAACTGGGAAACTGGAATCACCTGATTTGAAAGTGGGATAACTTCTTCATCCCAACTCCTATGAGATTTATTCAACTTCCTGGTGATTCTCCACCACTTTATGTATCCAAATCAAGCTTCTCACAAAGTGATTCATCCTGGTTTGATTGGAACGACGAAGAAGCTGTGCTATTCCCAAACTGGGAAACTGGAATCACCTGATTTGAAAGTGGGATAACTTCTTCATCCCAACTCCTATGAGATTTATTCAACTTCCTGGTGATTCTCCACCACTTTATGTATCCAAATCAAGCTTCTTACAAAGTGATTCATCCTGGTTTGATTGGAACGACGAAGAAGCTGTGCTATTCCCAAACTGGGAAACTGGAATCACCTGATTTGAAAGTGGGATAACTTCTTCATCCCAACTCCTATGAGATTTATTCAACTTCCTGGTGATTCTCCACCACTTTATGTATCCAAATCAAGCTTCTCACAAAGTGATTCATCCTGGTTTGATTGGAACGACGAAGAAGCTGTGCTATTCCCAAACTGGGAAACTGGAATCACCTGATTTGAAAGTGGGATAACTTCTTCATCCCAACTCCTATGAGATTTATTCAACTTCCTGGTGATTCTCCACCACTTTATGTATCCAAATCAAGCTTCTTACAAAGTGATTCATCCTGGTTTGATTGGAACGACGAAGAAGCTGTGCTATTCCCAAACTGGGAAACTGGAATCACCTGATTTGAAAGTGGGATAACTTCTTCATCCCAACTCCTATGAGATTTATTCAACTTCCTGGTGATTCTCCACCACTTTATGTATCCAAATCAAGCTTCTCACAAAGTGATTCATCCTGGTTTGATTGGAACGACGAACAAGCTGTGCTATTCCCAAATTGGGAAACTGGAATCACCTGATTTGAAAGTGGGATAACTTCTTCTTCACAAACATGAGATTTATTCAACTTCCTGGTGATTCTCCACCACTTTATGTATCCAAATCAAGCTTCTCACAAAGTGATTCATCCTGGTTTGATTGGAACGACGAAGAAGCTGTGCTATTCCCAAACTGGGAAACTGGAATCACCTGATTTGAAAGTGGGATAACTTCTTCATCCCAACTCCTATGAGATTTATTCAACTTCCTGGTGATTCTCCACCACTTTATGTATCCAAATCAAGCTTCTCACAAAGTGATTCATCCTGGTTTGATTGGAACGACGAAGAAGCTGTGCTATTCCCAAACTGGGAAACTGGAATCACCTGATTTGAAAGTGGGATAACTTCTTCATCCCAACTCCTATGAGATTTATTCAACTTCCTGGTGATTCTCCACCACTTTATGTATCCAAATCAAGCTTCTTACAAAGTGATTCATCCTGGTTTGATTGGAACGACGAAGAAGCTGTGCTATTCCCAAACTGGGAAACTGGAATCACCTGATTTGAAAGTGGGATAACTTCTTCATCCCAACTCCTATGAGATTTATTCAACTTCCTGGTGATTCTCCACCACTTTATGTATCCAAATCAAGCTTCTCACAAAGTGATTCATCCTGGTTTGATTGGAACGACGAAGAAGCTGTGCTATTCCCAAACTGGGAAACTGGAATCACCTGATTTGAAAGTGGGATAACTTCTTCATCCCAACTCCTATGAGATTTATTCAACTTCCTGGTGATTCTCCACCACTTTATGTATCCAAATCAAGCTTCTCACAAAGTGATTCATCCTGGTTTGATTGGAACGACGAAGAAGCTGTGCTATTCCCAAACTGGGAAACTGGAATCACCTGATTTGAAAGTGGGATAACTTCTTCATCCCAACTCCTATGAGATTTATTCAACTTCCTGGTGATTCTCCACCACTTTATGTATCCAAATCAAGCTTCTCACAAAGTGATTCATCCTGGTTTGATTGGAACGACGAAGAAGCTGTGCTATTCCCAAACTGGGAAACTGGAATCACCTGATTTGAAAGTGGGATAACTTCTTCATCCCAACTCCTATGAGATTTATTCAACTTCCTGGTGATTCTCCACCACTTTATGTATCCAAATCAAGCTTCTCACAAAGTGATTCATCCTGGTTTGATTGGAACGACGAAGAAGCTGTGCTATTCCCAAACTGGGAAACTGGAATCACCTGATTTGAAAGTGGGATAACTTCTTCATCCCAACTCCTATGAGATTTATTCAACTTCCTGGTGATTCTCCACCACTTTATGTATCCAAATCAAGCTTCTTACAAAGTGATTCATCCTGGTTTGATTGGAACGACGAAGAAGCTGTGCTATTCCCAAACTGGGAAACTGGAATCACCTGATTTGAAAGTGGGATAACTTCTTCATCCCAACTCCTATGAGATTTATTCAACTTCCTGGTGATTCTCCACCACTTTATGTATCCAAATCAAGCTTCTCACAAAGTGATTCATCCTGGTTTGATTGGAACGACGAAGAAGCTGTGCTATTCCCAAACTGGGAAACTGGAATCACCTGATTTGAAAGTGGGATAACTTCTTTTCATCCAACTCCTATGAGATTTATTCAACTTCCTGGTGATTCTCCACCACTTTATGTATCCAAATCAAGCTTCTCACAAAGTGATTCATCCTGGTTTGATTGGAACGACGAAGAAGCTGTGCTATTCCCAAACTGGGAAACTGGAATCACCTGATTTGAAAGTGGGATAACTTCTTCATCCCAACTCCTATGAGATTTATTCAACTTCCTGGTGATTCTCCACCACTTTATGTATCCAAATCAAGCTTCTCACAAAGTGATTCATCCTGGTTTGATTGGAACGACGAAGAAGCTGTGCTATTCCCAAACTGGGAAACTGGAATCACCTGATTTGAAAGTGGGATAACTTCTTCATCCCAACTCCTATGAGATTTATTCAACTTCCTGGTGATTCTCCACCACTTTATGTATCCAAATCAAGCTTCTTACAAAGTGATTCATCCTGGTTTGATTGGAACGACGAAGAAGCTGTGCTATTCCCAAACTGGGAAACTGGAATCACCTGATTTGAAAGTGGGATAACTTCTTCATCCCAACTCCTATGAGATTTATTCAACTTCCTGGTGATTCTCCACCACTTTATGTATCCAAATCAAGCTTCTCACAAAGTGATTCATCCTGGTTTGATTGGAACGACGAAGAAGCTGTGCTATTCCCAAACTGGGAAACTGGAATCACCTGATTTGAAAGTGGGATAACTTCTTCATCCCAACTCCTATGAGATTTATTCAACTTCCTGGTGATTCTCCACCACTTTATGTATCCAAATCAAGCTTCTCACAAAGTGATTCATCCTGGTTTGATTGGAACGACGAAGAAGCTGTGCTATTCCCAAACTGGGAAACTGGAATCACCTGATTTGAAAGTGGGATAACTTCTTCATCCCAACTCCTATGAGATTTATTCAACTTCCTGGTGATTCTCCACCACTTTATGTATCCAAATCAAGCTTCTTACAAAGTGATTCATCCTGGTTTGATTGGAACGACGAAGAAGCTGTGCTATTCCCAAACTGGGAAACTGGAATCACCTGATTTGAAAGTGGGATAACTTCTTCATCCCAACTCCTATGAGATTTATTCAACTTCCTGGTGATTCTCCACCACTTTATGTATCCAAATCAAGCTTCTCACAAAGTGATTCATCCTGGTTTGATTGGAACGACGAAGAAGCTGTGCTATTCCCAAACTGGGAAACTGGAATCACCTGATTTGAAAGTGGGATAACTTCTTCATCCCAACTCCTATGAGATTTATTCAACTTCCTGGTGATTCTCCACCACTTTATGTATCCAAATCAAGCTTCTTACAAAGTGATTCATCCTGGTTTGATTGGAACGACGAAGAAGCTGTGCTATTCCCAAACTGGGAAACTGGAATCACCTGATTTGAAAGTGGGATAACTTCTTCATCCCAACTCCTATGAGATTTATTCAACTTCCTGGTGATTCTCCACCACTTTATGTATCCAAATCAAGCTTCTCACAAAGTGATTCATCCTGGTTTGATTGGAACGACGAAGAAGCTGTGCTATTCCCAAACTGGGAAACTGGAATCACCTGATTTGAAAGTGGGATAACTTCTTCATCCCAACTCCTATGAGATTTATTCAACTTCCTGGTGATTCTCCACCACTTTATGTATCCAAATCAAGCTTCACAAAGTGATTCATCCTGGTTTGATTGGAACGACGAAGAAGCTGTGCTATTCCCAAACTGGGAAACTGGAATCACCTGATTTGAAAGTGGGATAACTTCTTCATCCCAACTCCTATGAGATTTATTCAACTTCCTGGTGATTCTCCACCACTTTATGTATCCAAATCAAGCTTCTCACAAAGTGATTCATCCTGGTTTGATTGGAACGACGAAGAAGCTGTGCTATTCCCAAACTGGGAAACTGGAATCACCTGATTTGAAAGTGGGATAACTTCTTCATCCCAACTCCTATGAGATTTATTCAACTTCCTGGTGATTCTCCACCACTTTATGTATCCAAATCAAGCTTCTACAAAGTGATTCATCCTGGTTTGATTGGAACGACGAAGAAGCTGTGCTATTCCCAAACTGGGAAACTGGAATCACCTGATTTGAAAGTGGGATAACTTCTTCATGCCAACTCCTATGAGATTTATTCAACTTCCTGGTGATTCTCCACCACTTTATGTATCCAAATCAAGCTTCTCACAAAGTGATTCATCCTGGTTTGATTGGAACGACGAAGAAGCTGTGCTATTCCCAAACTGGGAAACTGGAATCACCTGATTTGAAAGTGGGATAACTTCTTCATGCCAACTCCTATGAGATTTATTCAACTTCCTGGTGATTCTCCACCACTTTATGTATCCAAATCAAGCTTCTCACAAAGTGATTCATCCTGGTTTGATTGGAACGACGAAGAAGCTGTGCTATTCCCAAACTGGGAAACTGGAATCACCTGATTTGAAAGTGGGATAACTTCTTCATCCCAACTCCTATGAGATTTATTCAACTTCCTGGTGATTCTCCACCACTTTATGTATCCAAATCAAGCTTCTCACAAAGTGATTCATCCTGGTTTGATTGGAACGACGAAGAAGCTGTGCTATTCCCAAACTGGGAAACTGGAATCACCTGATTTGAAAGTGGGATAACTTCTTCATCCAACTCCTATGAGATTTATTCAACTTCCTGGTGATTCTCCACCACTTTATGTATCCAAATCAAGCTTCTCACAAAGTGATTCATCCTGGTTTGATTGGAACGACGAAGAAGCTGTGCTATTCCCAAACTGGGAAACTGGAATCACCTGATTTGAAAGTGGGATAACTTCTTCATCCCAACTCCTATGAGATTTATTCAACTTCCTGGTGATTCTCCACCACTTTATGTATCCAAATCAAGCTTCTTACAAAGTGATTCATCCTGGTTTGATTGGAACGACGAAGAAGCTGTGCTATTCCCAAACTGGGAAACTGGAATCACCTGATTTGAAAGTGGGATAACTTCTTCATCCCAACTCCTATGAGATTTATTCAACTTCCTGGTGATTCTCCACCACTTTATGTATCCAAATCAAGCTTCTCACAAAGTGATTCATCCTGGTTTGATTGGAACGACGAAGAAGCTGTGCTATTCCCAAACTGGGAAACTGGAATCACCTGATTTGAAAGTGGGATAACTTCTTCATCCCAACTCCTATGAGATTTATTCAACTTCCTGGTGATTCTCCACCACTTTATGTATCCAAATCAAGCTTCTCACAAAGTGATTCATCCTGGTTTGATTGGAACGACGAAGAAGCTGTGCTATTCCCAAACTGGGAAACTGGAATCACCTGATTTGAAAGTGGGATAACTTCTTCATGCCAACTCCTATGAGATTTATTCAACTTCCTGGTGATTCTCCACCACTTTATGTATCCAAATCAAGCTTCTCACAAAGTGATTCATCCTGGTTTGATTGGAACGACGAAGAAGCTGTGCTATTCCCAAACTGGGAAACTGGAATCACCTGATTTGAAAGTGGGATAACTTCTTCATCCCAACTCCTATGAGATTTATTCAACTTCCTGGTGATTCTCCACCACTTATGTATCCAAATCAAGCTTCTCACAAGTGATTCATCCTGGTTTGATTGGAACGACGAAGAAGCTGTGCTATTCCCAAACTGGGAAACTGGAATCACCTGATTTGAAAGTGGGATAACTTCTTCATCCCAACTCCTATGAGATTTATTCAACTTCCTGGTGATTCTCCACCACTTTATGTATCCAAATCAAGCTTCTCACAAAGTGATTCATCCTGGTTTGATTGGAACGACGAAGAAGCTGTGCTATTCCCAAACTGGGAAACTGGAATCACCTGATTTGAAAGTGGGATAACTTCTTCATCCCACTCCTATGAGATTTATTCAACTTCCTGGTGATTCTCCACCACTTTATGTATCCAAATCAAGCTTCTCACAAAGTGATTCATCCTGGTTTGATTGGAACGACGAAGAAGCTGTGCTATTCCCAAACTGGGAAACTGGAATCACCTGATTTGAAAGTGGGATAACTTCTTCATCCCAACTCCTATGAGATTTATTCAACTTCCTGGTGATTCTCCACCACTTTATGTATCCAAATCAAGCTTCTCACAAAGTGATTCATCCTGGTTTGATTGGAACGACGAAGAAGCTGTGCTATTCCCAAACTGGGAAACTGGAATCACCTGATTTGAAAGTGGGATAACTTCTTCATCCAACTCCTATGAGATTTATTCAACTTCCTGGTGATTCTCCACCACTTTATGTATCCAAATCAAGCTTCTCACAAAGTGATTCATCCTGGTTTGATTGGAACGACGAAGAAGCTGTGCTATTCCCAAACTGGGAAACTGGAATCACCTGATTTGAAAGTGGGATAACTTCTTCATCCCAACTCCTATGAGATTTATTCAACTTCCTGGTGATTCTCCACCACTTTATGTATCCAAATCAAGCTTCTCACAAAGTGATTCATCCTGGTTTGATTGGAACGACGAAGAAGCTGTGCTATTCCCAAACTGGGAAACTGGAATCACCTGATTTGAAAGTGGGATAACTTCTTTCACCAACTCCTATGAGATTTATTCAACTTCCTGGTGATTCTCCACCACTTTATGTATCCAAATCAAGCTTCTCACAAAGTGATTCATCCTGGTTTGATTGGAACGACGAAGAAGCTGTGATTCCCAACTGGGAAACTGGAATCACCTGATTTGAAAGTGGGATAACTTCTTCATCCCAACTCCTATGAGATTTATCAACTTCCTGGTGATTCTCCACCACTTTATGTATCCAAATCAAGCTTCTCACAAAGTGATTCATCCTGTTTGATTGGAACGACGATGAAGCTGTGCTATTCCCAAACTGGGAAACTGGAATCACCTGATTTGAAAGTGGGATAACTTCTTCATCCAACTCCTATGAGATTTATTCAACTTCCTGGTGATTCTCCACCACTTTATGTATCCAAATCAAGTTCTTACAAAGAGATTCATCCTGGTTTGAT
>NW_026016708.1:0-103172 GCF_020379485.1 Brassica napus | reverse complement strand
TAAGGTAACAATATCTTGTGTGGTCTCGGATGGTGAAGGCGCTGTGGGAAGAAGTAAGGGTTTGTGGGGGCACATCACAACAGGAGAGGCTCGAAACTCATTACTCAGGGAGGAGATCAAGAAGAGGTCTCCAATGAAGGCGCTGTCTGTAGAGAAATGGCAACAAGAAGACATGCTGGTGATGACGGTTCTACACTCATCCTTGGATCCCAGCTATCTTAGATGCCTACAGCTACTGTGAGTCAGCCAAAGAGCTGTGGGACCCGCTGAAGAAGGTGTATGGGAACATCTCCAACCTCAGCCGTGTGTTTGAAGTAAAGCAAGCTATCAACCGTCTAGTGCCAAGGATATGGAGTTCACTAAGCACTTGGGAAGGTTCAGGTCCTTATGGTCAGAACTGGAGATGCTGAGGCCGAGCACAACTGATCCTGATCAGCTGAATGAGAGGCGTGAGCAAGATAAGGTCTTTGGGCTGCTTCTCACGCTGAACCCGGCCTACACTCAACTCATCCAACACATGTTGAGAGCTGACAAGCTTCCGGACCTTGAGGATGTGTGTGCGCAAATCCAAAGGGAGCAGGGTCTATGGGGTTGTTTGGAGGAAAGGGGGAGCTCTCTCTTGCCAATCAAGCAGCTCATGAGTACTTGACCGAAGCTCCACAAGCAAATAAGGCATCTCACGGAAAGTATGAGGACAGGAAGTTCAATGGCAACTGTGATCATTGCAAGAAGCATGGTCATAAGAAGAGCCAATGCTGGATACTACACCCACACCTCAAGCCGGCCAAGTTCATGAAGGAGCGTGAGGGAAGGGCAAATGTGACTGAAGGATCAAGTGGAGCTGGCACCATCAAGACAAGTGAAGTGGATGGTCATGGAGGCAATGATGGGAATGGGAAGTCTCTGGTGGCTTACACAGGCGCCTCAAGCTCACGCAGCAATGATGACTACATCAGGAGATCAGACCTTGATGCACTCTTCAAAATGCTAAAGGAAAACGGTAACACTTATGGTTATTCCTTTGGAGCATCTATGATTGCATATAAGGATGATCACTTGATTAGAGAACTAGTAGAACGGTTAGAGACTAGGAATGAGTATAGATGTGCACACATTGCTAGAGATGATAGGATGCATTCATCACTTAGTAATCTATGTCATAATGCTAAACGAGTAGATAAACCATTGATTGTTGATTCTGGAGCATCACATCATATGATAAGTGATGAGAAACTAATTAAGGATATAGAACCTACTCATGGACATGTGATGATAGCAAATGGAGATAAGATACCTATTAAGGGAATAGGAAAGCTTAAGTTGTTTAACAAAGAATCTAAAGCCTTTTACATGCCTGAATTCACATCAAACCTATTATCTGTAAAGAAATGTACTAATGATTTACAATGCAATGTTATCTTTAGTCCTAATGATGTGAAGTTTCAGGATATTGAGAGCAGCAGATTGATTGGGAAAGGGGTGACTAAAGGAGATCTCTATATGCTTGAAGAACTCACTTCTGTTCCTGATTATAGTTGCTCGTTTACTTCTGCTTCTTTGTTGAATAAACATGCATTGTGGCATGCTAGAGTAGGACACCCTCATGTTAAAGCTTTGAACTTAATGGTACCAGGTGTTGTGTTTGAAAACAAAAATTGTGAAGCTTGCATTTTAGGCAAGCATTGTAGAACTGTGTTTCAAAAGTCTACTACTGTTTATGAGAATTGCTTTGATCTAGTTCATTCAGATGTATGGACTGCCCCTTGCTTATCTAGAGATAGCTATAAGTATTTTGTCACATTCATTGATGAAAAATCCAAATACACCTGGTTAACCTTAATTCAGACCAAAGATAGGGTACTTGATGCATTTAGGAACTTTCAAACGTATGTGACTAACCATTATCATGCTAAGATTAAAATTTTGAGATCAGATAATGGAGGAGAGTACACAAGCAATGCATTCAAGCAGCACTTATCACAATATGGGATTCTACATCAAACAAGCTGTCCGTATACTCCACAGCAAAATGGAGTGGCTGAGAGGAAGAATAGGCACCTCATGGAAGTAGCAAGGTCACTTATGTTTCAGAGTAACGTTCCAAAGAGATTTTGGAGTGATGCAGTTGCCACTGCTTGTTACTTGATCAATAGAACTCCAACCAAGATTCTGAATGAGAAGGCTCCATTTGAAGTTCTAAACAAGTACAAGCCAGTTCTTGATTACTTGAAAGTCTTTGGATGTCTATGCTATGTGCTCAAACCAGGAGAGATGCGCAACAAGCTAGAAGCAAGAAGTACTAAGGCTGTATTCATAGGATACTCAGCTACACAGAAAGGATACAAGTGCTATGATCCTATAGCAAGAAGAGTACTTGTATCTAGAGACGTGAAGTTCTTAGAAGATAGAGGGTACTATGAAGAAAAGAATCAAGAAGACCTGAAGGACTTGACATCAGACAAGGCCACTACCTTGCGGATCATCCTGGAAGGCCTTGGAATCAGTACATCCCATGATCCTAGATATCACACGACTACACCTCCTGAAGTTGGTTCACCATCCCACCTTGATCATGAGGGAGGAGAGGAGCATGAAGAACCTATGCAAGAGGCTAACCAAGATGATGGAGGAGTAGAGGATGAAGGAGAGGAGAGCATAGGCTCTGATGGTCATGGGCATGATCATGGTGTGATACAAACACCTTCTCAAAACGAAGTGGTAGAAGAACAACAGGAAGAAGAACCGGTTGTGCAACCACTAAGAAGGAGTACAAGGATAAGGAAGGATCCTTCTAGCTGGGTAAACACGAGAGTGTACTACAATGCCCAAGCTGTGGAGCATCCTTCTCAAGCCGTGTGCTCCTTTGCTCAATATCCAGAAGCACATTGTGCCTTCATGGTAAACTTGGATGAGAATCACATCCCAAGAAGCTATGAAGAGGCAATGAAGGATAAGGAATGGAAGGAATCAGTAGGAGCTGAGGCAGGAGCTATGATAAAGAATGAGACATGGTATGAGAGTGAACTACCAAAGGGAAGAAGGCAGTGTCTAGTAGATGGATCTTCACAATCAAATACAAGGCTGATGGACAGATTGAGAGGAAGAAAACTAGACTAGTAGCAAGAGGGTTCACTCAGACATATGGGGAGGATTACATTGAGACATTTGCCCCTGTAGCTAAGCTACACACCATTAGGATTGTTCTAAGCTTGGCGGTTAATCTTGGATGGGGATTGTGGCAAATGGATGTAAAGAATGCATTCCTACAAGGGGAACTTGAGGATGAAGTCTATATGTATCCTCCACCAGGCCTAGAACATCTAGTGAAGAAAGGGAATGTACTGAGGTTAAAGAAAGCTATCTATGGCTTGAAGCAATCACCAAGAGCGTGGTATAACAAGTTGAGCACAACCTTGAATGGACGTGGCTTCAGGAAGTCAGAATTAGATCACACACTTTTCACCCTCACTACACCCTCAGGTATGGTTGCTCTCCTTGTGTATGTGGATGATATCATTATCACAGGAAGTGATAAGGAAGGTATCAAAGCAACCAAGGAGTTTCTCAAATCCATGTTTGAAATCAAAGATTTGGGAGAAATGAAATACTTTCTTGGAATTGAGATTTGTAGATCCAAGGAAGGGTTATTCATGTCCCAAAGGAAGTATACACTTGATCTTTTGAAAGATGCAGGTGCTTATGGAGGCAAGACAGCAAGGATGCCTATGTATAAGATTAAGAGAATGAAATGATTTAGAGAAGATTAAGGAACAGAATGAGAGATTATGAAAAGATTAGACTAGAATCATGCTTAAGAGAGTATGAGCTTAGTGAGAGAAACTCAGAACTGTATGTTTCTTATTAAATGACCAGAGTTACAATATATAGGATGAGATCATAAGGGTTTTCGAAATCATAGAGCTAAGCTAAGCATGTGAAGTCAACAAGGAGAGGATAAGCCTTATTTGGACCGGCCAATCAGCTTCCCCACATGCTTGGAGTATCTAGCATCTTGGACCAAGATGCTCTTGCCTTTCCAGCTGTGCCAGCCTGTCAAGCCGCGCCTCTTCTTATCCTCCAACGGTCTGATCCATCAGCCAAAGCCTCTTCTTTCCACATGAGTTACCCGGGTAACTCTTTGTGACCGTGGTCGAGGTTTCACTTGTCCTAACATGTACGGACGTACGGCCTTGTACGGCCTTGTACGGTCAGGCCAATGTGAACCTCTCCCATCACACCAATGCTTAACATACTCTCTTCAGTCTTAACCCCTTTGTGCTTCACACCTGTATACTCAACTCTTCAACACTCCCCCTCAAGCTTAGCTTTGTGAAGTCTAAGCTTGGACACTATGAGATCTTCCTCATTAAAAACCTCACCAAAGAAAACCCATTGGGACAAAACTTTGATGAGGGAAAAAGAGTAAAGACCTCATAGTAAGGGGCTCAGCTCCTAGATGAAAGATCAACGAGTCCCAACCTGATGTAGATGGACTCCATTGTCTTCATTCTTGCTGCTTTTGTGAACACATCAGCCAGTTGATCTTCACTCCGTGTGTAGCATGGCAGGATCACTCCCAAGACTATCATCTGCCTTACCTTGTGACAATCCACTTCAATGTGCTTGGTTCTCTCATGGAAGACTGAGTTGGAGGCAATGTGGATTGCAGCTTGGTTATCACAATGCATTGTCATTGGCGCCACTTGCTCAATCTCAATGTGCTTCAAGATCCCCTTGATCCATACCAACTCATTAGTGAGCTTCAGCATTGCTCTATATTCTGCCTCCGCACTAGAACAAGAGACCACCTTCTGCTTCTTGCTCTTCCAAGTCACAAGGTTCCCTCCAATGAAGGTGCAGTAGCCGGTTGTAGATCTTCTGTCTGCTCTATCTCCAGCCCAATCTGCATCACAGTAGCCAACCACTTCTGTACTCCCATTGCATCCCATCCAGACTCCTTGGCCTGGTGATCCGTTGAGGTAGCTTAGCACTCTATCTACCATTCTCCAATGATGATCCTTTGGAGCTTGCATGTGTTGACTCACCTGATTCACAGCAAAGCAGATATCAGGTCGTGTGATTGTTAGGTAGATTAGCTTACCCACTAGCTTCCTATAAAGCTTAGGATCATGGAACAGCTTGCTGTCTTCAAGCTCCCCCTCTCTTGGCACTTTGTACCCATCCTCCATTGGCATTTTTGCGGTTTGTCCTCCAAGTTTACCTGCATCTTTCAAAAGATCAAGTGTATATTTCCTTTGGGACATGAATAATCCTTCCTTGGATCTACAAATCTCAATCCCAAGAAAGTATTTCATCTCTCCAAGATCTTTAATCTCAAACACAGACTTGAGATAGTCTTTGGTTTCTTGTATTCCAACCTTATCACTACCAGTAATGATAATGTCGTCAACATAGACCAATAGACAGATGATACCTGAGGTTGTGTTTAGAGTAAATAAGGTATGGTCCAGTTCAGACTTCCTGAAGCCTTTTCCATTCAGTGTAGTACTCAGCTTGTGATACCAGGCTCTAGGTGATTGCTTCAATCCATAGATAGCCTTCTTCAACCTTAGGACATTCCCTGGCTTCACAATACTCTCAAGACCCGGAGGAGGCTGCATATACACCTCATCTTCAAGTTCCCCTTGTAGAAATGCATTCTTCACATCCATTTGCCACAATCCCCATTCAAGATTAGTAGCAATTGATAAGATGATTCTGATGGTGTGAAGCTTAGCCACTGGAGCAAATGTGTCTATGTAGTCCTCTCCATATGTCTGTGTAAACCCTCTAGCCACAAGCCTGGTCTTCTTCCTATCAACCGTCCCATCTGGTCTATACTTGATTGTAAATATCCATTTACATGATACTGCCTTCTTCCCTTGAGGCAGCTCACTCTCATACCAGGTTCCATTCTTACTCATAGCATCAGCCTCATCCGCAACTGAGTCTCTCCACTCTTTATCTTCCATTGCCTCTTCATATGTCCTTGGTATGTAGCTTGTATCCAAACTTGTCATAAAAGCACAATGCTCGTTTGGGAACTCGGCAAATGAACAGACAGCTTGACTGGGATGTGCAACGGCTTGAGCATTGTAGTAAACTCTGGTATTGGCCCAGTTAGATGGATCCTTCCTTACTCTTGTACTTCTTCTTAATGGCACTGTCTCCATAAGTGGCTCACTGGCCACCTCAGGTTCTATAGCCGTTTCATTGATTACCTCTTCCCTTTCTTCAGGTTGTACCTCCATCTGATCTCTTCTTTCTTCAGTTGCATCTCCATTGTGCATCACTTGTTGATCAGGACTTGAGCTCCCTTCATTCTCATGAGCTGTATCAGACTTGTTTCCCCCTTCATGATCAGCATGGGATGTGTCTTCAGCTTCATTTTGAACTGGTGCTTCTCGCCCCTTTGGATCCTGGGTTGTATTGATCCCAAGACCATCCAAGATCATCCTAAGACTCGCAGCCTTATCAGATGGTTGAGCTAGATCTTTCAGATCTTCCCAGCTCCTTTCTTCATAGTAACCTTTAGTTTCTATGAACTTTACGTCCCTTGAAACTAGGAGCCTTCTTGTTTGCGGCTCAAAGCATTTGTATCCTCTTTGTGTTGTTGAGTACCCCACAAACATGGCTTTAATACTCTTAGGCTCCAACTTGTTCCTCATGTCTCCTGGAATCAGCACATAACATATGCTTCCGAACACTCTCAAATGGCTTAGGGATGGCTTGATCTTATTCAGAACTTCAAACGGTGATTGATCTTCCAAGACTCTTGTAGGAATTCGGTTGATCAAGTAGCAGGCTGAGATCACAGCATCACTCCAAAACCTTTTTGGAACATTGGTTTGAAACATCATTGATCTTGCAACCTCCATTAGATGTCTGTTCTTTCTCTCAGCCACACCATTTTGTTGTGGAGTGTAAGGACAGCTAGTTTGATGAAGGATTCCGTGTAAGGCTAGATGTTGCTTGAAGGCAATGCTTGTATATTCCCCACCATTATCTGATCTGAAAATCTTAAGCTTGGCATTATAATGGTTAGATACATAAGCTTGAAAGTTTTTAAATGCTTCAAGAACTCTATCCTTAGTTTTAATGAGAGTTATCCAGGTGTATTTGGATTTTTCATCAATGAATGTTACAAAGTACTTATAATTTTCCCTAGACAAGCAAGGAGCAGTCCAAACATCAGAATGCACAAGATCAAAACATTTCTCATATATAGTAGTTGAGTTTCTAAAGACTGCCTTACAATGTTTGCCCAAGATACATGCTTCACATTCATTATTTTTATACATGACACCTGGTAACATTAAGTTCAAAGCCCTATCATGTGGATGGCCTAATCTAGCATGCCATAATGCATCATTATTCAAACTAGAGACAGAACTAAAAGAGAAACTTGAATTGGAAATGGGAGCTATGTCTTCTAGCATATAAAGCTCTCCTTTGGTAACTCCCTTGCCAATCATCTTTCTTGTGTCAATATCCTGAAACTTCACATCATTAGGACTAAAGATAACATTGCAATGTAAATCAGTAGTACATCTTTTAACAGATAATAAATTTGATGTGAATTCAGGCATATAGAAAGCTCTAGACTCTTTATCAAACAGATTTAGATTTCCTATTCCTTTAATTGCAATTCTATCACCATTTGCAATCATCACATTTCCACAAGCAGGTTCTATATCCTTAATGAGACTAGTGTCACTAATCATGTGATGAGATGCACCTGAATCTACAATCAAAGGTTTTATCACATTTTTAGCAGCAAGTGTTATAGGTAAATCATTCAAGCTGTTTAGACATCTAGATGCATCTTTTATCTCATTGTTATGACTTAGATAACCATGAGTCCTATCTATGTAAGATGCAGCAAGAGAGTATCCTAGAGGAGTGTTCATACAGTTACCATTCTCCTTGAGAGCTTTGATAAGGGCATCAATGTCTGATCTCCTTATCATCTCACCATCAGTGCTCTTCCCCGGAGTGTGCTGAGTGGTTAAGGCCTTCCCTACACCTTCTTGCATTGCCTGTCCAGCTCCGGATGTTCCAGCTTCACTAGCTCCATCAGACAGATGCGCCCTTGCTTCTCTATCCCTCATGAACTTGGTAGGCTTGAGGTGGGGGTGTAGATCCAGCACTGGCTCCTCTTATGGCCCTGCTTCTTGCAATGATCACACTTCCCTCCAAACTTTCCTTCCTCAGTCCTGTATGCCGCTTTGTTTGCTTGGACAGCATCAGCTTGATTCGCGAGTGTAAGCTCCCCCTTTCCTCCAAACAACCCAACTGATCCCTCCTCTCTTTGTATCTGAGCGCATAAATCTTCAAGGGAAGGAAGCTTTGGTGATCTCAAAATGTGTTTGATGAGGTCATTAAAGACCGGATTCAAGGTGAGCAGCAAACCGAACACTTGATCCTGTTCTCTTCTCTCCATGAGAACATCTTGATCAGTGGTGTTAGGCCTCAGCATCTCTAGCTCAGACCATAAGGCTCTGAACTTTCCCAAGTGTTTAGTAAACTCCACCTCCTCTTGCACAAGAGTGTTGATTGATCTCTTCAACTCAAACACACGGCTCAGATTAGAGATGTTACCGTAGACCTTTTGGAGTGTATCCCACAGGTCCTTTGGCGTCTCACAGTAGCTGTAGGCTTCCAGGATTGAAGCTTCAAGTGACCCATGTAGTACCGTAAGCACCTTCAAGTCATCTTGATCCCACTTCTCTTGATCTACCACCATCAGCTCTTGACCGCCTTCTCCTTCTTTAGCAACTGGTCTCGGAGCTCCATCTGAGATATGGCTCCATAAACCCTTGCTCCCAACTGCCGCTTTCACCAAGCGAGACCACAACAGGTAGTTAGTACCACCCTTCAACGTAACAGCAACCGAGAGAGCCTTGCTCTTGCTTTCTTCCATCTCAAATGCTTAAGAACAACCGCAAATGGGATGAAGCTGAAGATTACTGAGATTAGAAACCAGGAAATGGGTAACCTGGCTCTGATACCATATAAGATTAAGAGAATGAAATGATTTAGAGAAGATTAAGGAACAGAATGAGAGATTATGAAAAGATTAGACTAGAATCATGCTTAAGAGAGTATGAGCTTAGTGAGAGAAACTCAGAACTGTATGTTTCTTATTAAATGACCAGAGTTACAATATATAGGATGAGATCATAAGGGTTTTCGAAATCATAGAGCTAAGCTAAGCATGTGAAGTCAACAAGGAGAGGATAAGCCTTATTTGGACCGGCCAATCAGCTTCCCCACATGCTTGGAGTATCTAGCATCTTGGACCAAGATGCTCTTGCCTTTCCAGCTGTGCCAGCCTGTCAAGCCGCGCCTCTTCTTATCCTCCAACGGTCTGATCCATCAGCCAAAGCCTCTTCTTTCCACATGAGTTACCCGGGTAACTCTTTGTGACCGTGGTCGAGGTTTCACTTGTCCTAACATGTACGGACGTACGGCCTTGTACGGCCTTGTACGGCCTTGTACGGTCAGGCCAATGTGAACCTCTCCCATCACACCAATGCTTAACATACTCTCTTCAGTCTTAACCCCTTTGTGCTTCACACCTGTATACTCAACTCTTCAACACTATGGAGGATGGATACAAAGTACCAAGAGAGGGGGAGATTGAAGACAGCAAACCTTATCAGGATCCTAAACTCTATAGAAAACTAGTTGGCAAATTGATTTATCTTACCATAACTAGACCTGACATTTGTTTTGCTGTGAATCAGGTGAGTCAACACATGCAAGTTCCTAAGGAGCATCATTGGCGCATGGTGGAGAGGATCTTGATGTATCTCAATGGCTCACCTGATCAAGGAGTATGGATGGGTTGCAATGGAAGCACTGAAGTGGTTGGATACTGTGATGCAGATTGGGCTGGTGATAGAGCAGACAGGAGATCAACCACAGGCTATTGCACATTCATTGGAGGCAACTTGGTGACATGGAAGAGTAAGAAGCAGAAGGTGGTCTCTTGCTCAAGTGCAAAAGCTGAGTATAGAGCTATGCTGAAGCTTACCAACGAGTTGGTATGGATCAAAGGCATCTTGAAGCATTTGGAGATTGATCAAGCCACGCCAATGACAATGCATTGTGATAACCAAGCAGCCATTCACATTGCATCCAACTCGGTGTTTCATGAGAGAACCAAGCACATTGAAGTTGATTGCCACAAGGTGAGGCAAATGATCATTCTAGGAGTCATCTTGCCATGTTACACAAGGAGTGAAGATCAGTTGGCTGATGTGTTCACCAAGGCTGCAAGACAGAAGACAATGGAGTCCATTCATATCAGGTTGGGCCTCATTGATCTTGGGAAGGGAAGGAGCTGATCCTCTTGGCTGTGAGGTCTTTACTCTTTTTCCCTCATCAAGGTTTTGTCCCAATGGGTTTTTCCTTGGTGAGGTTTTTAATGAGGAAGATCTCATAGCCATCCAAGCTTAGGCTTTCACAAAGCTAAGCTTGAGGGGGAGTGTTGAGATGAGGAAGTCATTATGAGAAGGAGAGGAAGAGCTAAGCAAGTGATGGAAAGAGTACGAACAGTACGGCCTATGTACGGACAGGGGCTTGGCCGTACATCTGAGGAAACATGAAGGAAGAAGGAGATGGGTGAGTAAAGCCTCTAGAGTACATAGAAGGTCTCAAGACTGATCAGACCGTTTAGGGATAAGGGCGGGACGAGCCTTATCCATCCAGGCCGTGGACAGGCTGTAAAGGCCAAGCGTGTGAGCCTTACCATCCGTGAATTCAAAAGAGACGCTCCCCTTTGGCTTGACTTCACATGCTTATGACTAGTGCTGCTTTCTCTTGACTTGTAAACCCTAATGCCTCTTCTATAAATATTGTAACCTCATCTCATAATAAGATCATACAGTTCTGAGTCTCTCTCTAATCTCTTAAGGCACCATGATTCTCTCTTAGACACTAAACAGCTCTCAAGTCTCTTAATCTTTCACAATCTCTTTCTAATCTCCACTTAAACTCTCACTTATACTCTAGTTACTCTAAGGATCTCTAAATCTTATATGTATGGCTTGAAGCAATCACCAAGAGCGTGGTATAACAAGTTGAGCACAACCTTGAATGGACGTGGCTTCAGAAAGTCAGAGTTAGATCACACACTTTTCACCCTCACTACACCCTCAGGTATGGTTGCTCTCCTTGTGTATGTGGATGATATCATTATCACAGGGAGTGATAAGGAGGGTATCAAAGCAACCAAGGATTTTCTCAAATCCATGTTTGAAATCAAAGATTTGGGAGAAATGAAATACTTTCTTGGAATTGAGATTTGTAGATCCAAGGAAGGGTTATTCATGTCCCAAAGGAAGTATACACTTGATCTTTTGAAAGATGCAGGTGCTTATGGAGGCAAGACAACAAGGATACCTATGGAGGATGGCTACAAAGTACCAAGAGAGGGGGAGATTGAAGACAGCAAGCCATTTCATGATCCTAAACTCTATAGAAAACTTGTTGGCAAATTGATTTACCTTACCATCACAAGACCTGACATATGTTTTGCTGTGAATCAGGTGAGTCAACATATGCAGCTTCCCAAGGAACATCATTGGCACATGGTGGAGAGGCTGCTGATGTATCTGAATGGCTCGCCAGATCAAGGAGTCTGGATGGGGTGCAATGGAAGCACTGAAGTGGTGGGCTATTGTGATGCTGATTGGGCAGGAGATAGAGCTGACAGGAGATAGAGCTGACAGGAGATCAACAACCGGCTATTGCACATTCATTGGAGGCAACTTGGTTACATGGAAGAGTAAGAAGCAGAAGGTGGTCTCTTGCTCAAGTGCAGAAGCTGAGTATAGAGCTATGCTGAAGCTTACCAACGAGCTGGTGTGGATCAAAGGCATCTTGAAGCATTTGGAGATTGATCAAGCCGCGCCTATGACAATGCATTGTGATAACCAAGCAGCTATCCACATTGCCTCCAACTCGGTGTTTCATGAGAGAACCAAGCACATTGAGGTTGATTGTCACAAGGTGAGGCAGATGATCATCCTATGAGTCATCCTGCCATGCTACACTCGGAGTGAAGATCAGTTGGCTGATGTGTTCACTAAGGCTGCAAGACAAAAGACTATGGAGTCCATTCACATTAGATTGGGACTCATAGATCTTGGGAAGAGAAGGAGTTGATCCCCTAAGTCATGAGGTCTTTACTCTTTTCCCTCATCAAAGTTTTGTCCCAATGGGTTTTCTTTGGTGAGGTTTTTAATGAGGAAGATCTCATGGCTGTCCAAGCTTAGACTATCACAAAGCTAAGCTTGAGGGGGAGTGTTGAGATGTGTTGAGGTATATGTGAAGGTATTGAGGAGTTAAGGACATGAGAAAGCTAAGGAGTGAAAGGAAAGGGAGTGAAGAGTGAGCTAAGGCATGGTACGGACGGGCCATCCGTACACTGACCGTACCAAGGTAAAACTAGGATGGTAACTTCACCGAGTAACTCTTATGGACCGAGGTGAAGTTACACTTGACCAAAAGCTTATGCAGATGTTGGAGTGGATAAGGGAGGCGCGGCTTGACAGCTAGGACAGGCTGGCAAGGGCTGGAAAGGAAGAGCATCTTGGACTTGGATCAGGAAGATGCCCGAACGTGTGAGGCCAGTCATTGGCCGGTTCAAACAAAAGCAAAGGCTCCTCCCTTGACCTCACATGCTTATCTACTCTTGTGTTTCGAAAACCCTAATGTCTAGAACAATATAAATATGTAACCTCACTCATTAATAAAGACATACAGTTCTGAGTCTCTCTCTAATCTCTTAAGGCACCATGATTCTCTCTTAGACACTAAACAGCTCTCAAGTCTCTTAATCTTTCACAATCTCTTTCTAATCTCTACTTAAACTCTCACTTATACTCTAGTTACTCTAAGGATCTCTAAATCTCATAAAAGGAATTAGGATGAAGAAGCTATCACACTTTCAAATCAGGTGATCCCAGTTTTCCTGTTTGGGAATATGACAACTTCCTTGTCATTCTAATCAAACCAGGATGAATCGCGGTGTAAGAAGCTTTATTTTGATACATAAAGTAGTGGATAATCACCAAGAAGTTTATTAAATCTCATAGGAGTTAGGATGAAGAACCTATCCCACTTTCAAATCAGGTGATCCCAGTTTTCCTGTTTGGGAATATGACAACTTCTTTGTCATTCTAATCAAACCAGAAAGAATCGCGATGTAAGAAGCTTGATTTTGATACATAAAGTAGTGGAGAATCACTAGTAAGTGGAAAAAAATCTCACAGGAGTTAGGATGAAGAAGCTATCCCACTTTCAAATCAGGTGATCCCAGTTTTCCTGTTTGGGAATATGACAACTTCTTTGTTATTCTAATCAAACCAGGAAGAATCGCGATGTAAGAAGCTTGATTTTGATACATAAAGTAGTGGAGAATCATTAGGAAGTGGAATAAATCTCATAGGAGTTAGGATGAAGAAGCTATCACACTTTCAAATCAGGTGATCCCAGTTTTCCTGTTTGGGAATATGACAACTTCATTGTCATTCTAATCAAACCAGGAAGAATCGCGATGTAAGAAGCTTGATTTTGATACATAAAGTAGTGGAGAATCATTAGGAAGTGGAATAAATCTCAAAGGAATTAGGATGAAGATGTTGAGATGAGTTGAGACATATGAGATAAGAGGTAAAGACACAAAGGAGTTGAGGACATAAAGAGGGCAAAGGAGTTAAGAGAAGAAATGGGTTGATAGAGATGGTACGGACGGATAGGCCGTACCATTGGCCGTACAAAGGTAAAAGCGGCCAAGTAACTCTCCGGGTAACTTACATGGACTTACTTGAAGTTACACTTGACCAAGACCTTATCCGAACGTTGGAGAGGATAAGGGAGGCGCGGCTTGACAGCTAGGACAGGCTGGCAAGGGCTGGAAAGGAGGAGCATCTGGTCTTGGATAAGAAAGATGCTTCAAACGTGTGGAGACACCCATTGGCCGGTTCAAATTAAAGCTTAGGCTCCCCTTTGACTCTACATGCTTATGATTTCGAAAACCCTAAGTGTATGGACCTATATATATGTAATCTCATCCCTTAATAAAGATCAGACAGTTCTAAACAATTAATCTCTCTAGACTTTTCATAATGATTCTCCATTAGTCTCTTAATCTCTTAAGCTACACAAATCTCTTCCTTATTCTCATCTAAACTCAGATTATCTTTTACATTACTTAAAACTCTTATGGTATCAGAGCCAGGTTGATTTCAATCTGAGTTCTTGGTGTTTTTCTCTTGAAGATTCAAACTTAAAACTTTAAGAGATCAAGTGAGTGTGTTGGAAGTGTTCGTGGAAGAATCTACATCACGGGGGTTTCATCTACGTTAGGGAGTTCTTATCTGGATCTTTGGAGGTTCTTTGAAGGTGAAAGACAAGACACGAGGGGGTTGAAGCTGGTGGTGTGGTTCTAAGTCTCAAGATCAAGTCTTCTACAAGTTATTAAGGTGAAACTGTTGAAGATGGAAAGCGGTACAAAGATGAAGGTTGCTGTGACTTTCAAGGGAAGTAACTACCTAGTATGGTCTAGGATGGTGAAGACTGCTGTGGGAAGCAAGGGTTTATGGAAGCATATCACGTCTGGTGAAGCTCCAAAGCTCATTACCCAAGGAGGAGACAAGGAGAGTGTCTCGGAAGCTGAAGCTGAGAAGTGGCAACAAGAGGACTTGATGGTGATGTCTGTTCTTCATGCCTCATTGGAGCCGTCCATTCTTGATGCTTACAGCTATTGTGAGACAGCCAAGGAGCTGTGGGAAACATTGAAGAAGGTGTATGGAAACACATCTAACCTTAGCCGGGTCTTTGAAGTGAAGAAGGCTCTAAATGGCTTAGCTCAAGAGGACATGGAGTTCACTAAGCATTTGGGAAGGTTCAGGACACTCTGGTCAGAGTTGGAGATGCTAAGGCCAAGCACAACTGATCCGGAGCTTCTAAATGAAAGGAGGGAGCAGGATAAGGTCTTTGGGTTGTTGCTTACATTGAATCCGAGCTACAATGGGCTGATCAAGCATGTGCTGAGGGCTGAGAAACTCCCTGATCTGGAGGATGCGTGTGCTCAGATACAAAAGGAGCAAGGCTCCATTGGCTTGTTTGGTGGCAAAGGAGACCTGTCTCTAGCAAATGCTGCGCAAACTGATCATGAAGAGACTCCACAAGCTAATAAGGCAGCACACAGCAAGTATGAGGATAGGAAGTTCAATGGCAACTGTGATCACTGCAAGAAGCATGGACACAAGAAGAGTCAGTGCTGGATACTTCATCCCCACCTAAAGCCAGCAAAGTTTATGAAGGAAAGGGAGGCAAGAGCCCACGCATCTGAGGGAACAAGTGGAGCTGGGTCATCTAACCGTGGAGCTGAAGGAGAAGGTCGTGAGGGTGATGGCAAGGCACTGGTGACATACTCAGGAGCTCCTAACAACCGTGGCAATGATCATGACTACATCAGGAGGTCCGAGATGGATGCTCTCATCAAAATGCTCAAGGAGAACGGTAACACTCATGGGTACTCCTTTGGTGCGTCTATGATAGCTACATCTGCCTTGGTTGATGACATTGCTAGGATTAATAGGATTAAGAGTAATGAGAACTTTAGAAATGAGTACACCTTTGCTAGAAATGCTAGGATGAATCATGAGTCCAATGCATTTAGATCACCTTTGAACCTGTGTAACAATGCTAGCAACATAACTAAACCATTAATTGTTGATTCTGGTGCATCTCATCACATGATTAGTGATACAAATCTTATTAAGGATATAGAACCAACTAATGGACATGTTATGATTGCAAATGGAGACAAGATACCTATTAGAGGAATAGGAAACTTGAAATTGTTTGATAAGAATACTAGAGCTTTCTATATGCCTGAATTTACATCTAACTTGCTATCTGTTAAGAAATGCACAACTGATTTGAATTGCAATGTTATATTCAGTCCTAATGATGTAAAGTTTCAGGATATTGAGAGCAGCCAATTGATTGGAAAAGGAATCACTAAAGGAGAATTATACTTGCTTGAAGAACTTGATCCTATTTCCAATCACAATTGTTCATTCACCTCTGCTTCTAGTTTAAATAAAAATGCTTTGTGGCATGCTAGATTAGGACACCCTCATGGAAGGGCTTTGAACTTGATGTTACCAGGTGTTTCATTTGAAAATAAGGATTGTGAAGCTTGCATTTTAGGCAAGCATTGTAAAATTGTGTTTCCAAACTCTACTAGTGTTTATGATAAGTGTTTTGACTTGATTCATTCTGATGTTTGGACTGCACCTTGCATATCTAGAGATAATCATAAATACTTTGTCACATTCATTGATGAAAAATCTAAATACACCTGGTTAACTTTAATTCCATCAAAAGATAGGGTGATAGATGCATTTAAGAACTTTCAAACTTATGTGACTAACCATTACAATGCCAAGATTAAAATTTTGAGATCAGATAATGGAGGAGAGTACACAAGCTATGCGTTCAAGAGTCATCTAAGTCACCATGGAATCTTGCATCAAACAAGCTGCCCTTACACACCTCAACAGAATGGTGTGGCTGAGAGGAAAAACAGGCACTTGATGGAGGTTGCTAGATCACTAATGTTCCAAGCAAATGTCCCAAAGAGATTTTGGAGTGATGCTGTGGCCACTGCTTGCTACTTGATCAATAGAATTCCTACAAAGGTCTTAAAGGATCAAGCACCATTTGAAGTTCTAAACAAGCACAAGCCATCAGTGGACTACTTGAGAGTTTTTGGATGCTTATGTTATGTGTTGGTACCAGGAGAATTGAGGAACAAGTTAGAAGCAAGAAGCACTAAGGCAATGTTCATTGGTTACTCAACAACACAAAAGGGATACAAGTGCTATGATCCAGATACTAGAAGAGTTCTGACCTCTAGAGATGTGAAGTTCATAGAAGCAAGAGGATACTATGAAGAAAAGAATCAAGAGGATCTAAAGGATTTGACATCAGATAAGGCCGGAGCTTTGAGAATGATCTTGGAAGGTCTAGGCATCAAGATGAACCAGGATCCGAATGTTGATGGTGGAAACCAACAAGCAAGCTCCGGAGCACCTGTTGGAGTTGATCAAACACCTCACCTTGATCATGAGGGGGGAAGTGAGCCTGAAACTCAAGAAAATGGCCAAGATGGAGCCGGCTTGGGTGAAGAAGGAGAAGAGAGTAACTCAGGCTCTCATAATCAAGGTGACCAAAGACAAGAAGATGTAGAAGCTCAGGTTGAAGTACAAGAGCCGAGTGTTCAAGATGAGCTGGTTCAAGATCAGCCAGTATTGAGAAGAAGCACAAGGCTGAGAAAGGATCCTTCTAACTGGGTAAACACGAGAGTGTACTACAATGCCCAGGCTGTGGAGCATCCTACTCAGGCCGTGTGTTCCTTTGCTCAATATCCTGAAGAGCATTGTGCTTTTATGGTGAACTTGGATAAGAATTATATTCCAAAGAGCTATGAAGAGGCAATGTTAGATAAGGAGTGGAAGGAATCAGTGAGAGCTGAGGCAGGAGCTATGGTAAAAAATGATACATGGTATGAGAGTGAACTACCTAAGGGAAAGAAGGCAGTATCAAGTAGATGGATCTTCACAATCAAGTACAAGGCTGATGGGCAAATTGAGAGGAAGAAGTCAAGACTGGTTGCAAGAGGCTTCACACAAACCTATGGAGAAGATTACATTGAGACATTTGCACCAGTAGCTAAGCTACATACAATCCGGATTGTACTAAGTTTAGCTGTGAACCTTGGATGGGGCTTATGGCAAATGGATGTGAAGAATGCTTTTCTACAAGGAGAGCTTGAGGATGAAGTCTATATGCATCCTCCACCAGGCCTTGAACACTTAGTAAAGAAGGGAAATGTGTTGAGATTGAAGAAAGCCATCTATGGATTGAAGCAATCACCAAGAGCTTGGTACAACAAGCTGAGTACTACCTTGAATGGCCGAGGCTTCAAGAAGTCTGAACTAGATCACACTCTCTTCACTCTTACCACTCCCTCAGGTATGATAGCCCTCCTTGTGTATGTTGATGATATCATTATCACAGGAAGTGATAAGGAAGGTATCATAGCAACCAAGGAGTTCCTTAAATCCATGTTTGAGATTAAAGACTTGGGAGAAATGAAATACTTTCTTGGAATTGAGATATGTAGATCCAAGGAAGGTTTATTCATGTCTCAAAGGAAGTATACACTTGATCTTTTGAAAGGTGCAGGTGCTTATGGAGGCAAGACAGCAAGGATGCCTATGGAGGATGGCTACAAAGTCCCACGAGAGGGGGAGATTGAAGACAGCAAACCTTATCAGGATCCTAAACTCTATAGAAAACTAGTTGGTAAATTGATTTACCTTACCATAACTAGACCTGACATTTGTTTTGCTGTGAATCAGGTGAGTCAACACATGCAAGTGCCTAAGGAGCATCACTGGCGTATGGTGGAGAGAATCTTGATGTATCTCAACGGCTCACCTGATCAAGGAGTATGGATGGGTTGCAATGGGAGCACTGAAGTGGTTGGATACTGTGATGCGGATTGGGCCGGTGATAGAGCAGACAGGAGATCAACCACAGGCTATTGCACATTCATTGGAGGCAACTTGGTCACGTGGAAGAGTAAGAAGCAAAAGGTGGTCTCTTGCTCAAGTGCAGAAGCTGAGTATAGAGCTATGCTGAAGCTTACCAACGAGCTGGTGTGGATCAAAGGCATCTTGAAGCATTTGGAGATTGATCAAGCCACACCAATGACAATGCATTGTGATAACCAAGCAGCTATCCACATTGCCTCCAACTCCGTGTTCCATGAGAGAACCAAGCACATTGAAGTTGATTGTCACAAAGTGAGGCAGATGATTATCCTAGGAGTCATCCTGCCATGCTACACTAGGAGTGAAGATCAGTTGGCTGATGTGTTCACTAAGGCTGCAAGACACAAGACTATGGAGTCCATTCACATTAGATTGGGACTCATAGATCTTGGGAAGAGAAGGAGCTGATCCCCTAAGTCATGAGGTCTTTACTCTTTTTCCCTCATCAAAGTTTTGTCCCAATGGGTTTTCTTTGGTGAGGTTTTTAATGAGGAAGATCTCATGGCTAGCCAAGCTTAGACTTTCACAAAGCTAAGCTTGAGGGGGAGTGTTGAGATGAGTTGAGACATATGAGATAAGAGGTAAAGACACAAAGGAGTTGAGGACATAAAGAGGGCAAAGGAGTTAAGAGAAGAAATGGGTTGATAGAGATGGTACGGACGGATAGGCCGTACCATTGGCCGTACAAAGGTAAAAGCGGCCAAGTAACTCTCCGGGTAACTTACATGGACTTACTTGAAGTTACACTTGACCAAGACCTTATCCGAACGTTGGAGAGGATAAGGGAGGCGCGGCTTGACAGCTAGGACAGGCTGGCAAGGGCTGGAAAGGAAGAGCATCTGGTCTTGGATAAGAAAGATGCTTCAAACGTGTGGAGACACCCATTGGCCGGTTCAAATTAAAGCTTAGGCTCCCCTTTGACTCTACATGCTTATGATTTCGAAAACCCTAAGTGTATGGACCTATATATATGTAATCTCATCCATTAATAAAGATCAGACAGTTCTAAACAATTAATCTCTCTAGACTTTTCATAATGATTCTCCATTAGTCTCTTAATCTCTTAAGCTACACAAATCTCTTCCTTATTCTCATCTAAACTCAGATTATCTTTTACATTACTTAAAACTCTTAGAAGACGCTATCACACTTTCAAATCAGGTGATCCCAGTTTTCCTGTTTGGGAATATGACAACTTCTTTGTCATTCTAATCAAACCAGGATGAATCGCGATGTAAGAAGCTTGATTTTGATACATAAAGTAGTGGAGAATCATTAGGAAGTGGAATAAATCTCATAGGAGTTAGGATGAAGAAGCTATCCCACTTTCAAATCAGGTGATCCCAGTTTTCCTGTTTGGGAATATGACAACTTCTTTGTCATTTAATCAAACCAGGATGAATCGCGATGTAAGAAGCTTGATTTTGATACATAAAGTAGTGGAGAATCACCAAGAAGTTGAATAAATCTCATAGGAGTTAGGATGAAGAAGCTATCCCACTTTCAAATCAGGTGATCCCAGTTTTCCTGTTTGGGAATATGACAACTTCTTTGTCATTCTAATCAAACCAGGAAGAATCGCGATGTAAGAAGCTTGATTTTGATACATAAAGTAGTGGAGAATCACTAGGAAGTGGAAAAATCTCATAGGAGTTAGGATGAAGAAGCTATCCCACTTTCAAATCAGGTGATCCCAGTTTTCCTGTTTGGGAATATGACAACTTCTTTGTCATTCTAATCAAACCAGGAAGAATCGCGATGTAAGAAGCTTGATTTTGATACATAAAGTAGTGGAGAATCATTAGGAAGTGGAATAAATCTCATAGGAGTTAGGATGAAGAAGCTATCCCACTTTCAAATCAGGTGATCCCAGTTTTCCTGTTTGGGAATATGACAACTTCTTTGTCATTCTAATCAAACCAGGAAGAATCGCGATGTAAGAAGCTTGATTTTGATACATAAAGTAGTGGAGAATCATTAGGAAGTGGAATAAATCTCATAGGAGTTAGGATGAAGAAGCTATCACACTTTCAAATCAGGTGATCCCAGTTTTCCTGTTTGGGAATATGACAACTTCTTTGTCATTCTAATCAAACCAGGAAGAATCGCGATGTAAGAAGCTTGATTTTGATACATAAAGTAGTGGAGAATCATTAGGAAGTGGAATAAATCTCATAGGAGTTAGGATGAAGAAGCTATCCCACTTTCAAATCAGGTGATCCCAGTTTTCCTGTTTGGGAATATGACAACTTCTTTGTCATTCTAATCAAACCAGGAAGAATCGCGATGTAAGAAGCTTGATTTTGATACATAAAGTAGTGGAGAATCATTAGGAAGTGGAATAAATCTCATAGGAGTTAGGATGAAGAAGCTATCCCACTTTCAAATCAGGTGATCCCAGTTTTCCTGTTTGGGAATATGACAACTTCTTTGTCATTCTAATCAAACCAGGATGAATCGCGATGTAAGAAGCTTGATTTTGATACATAAAGTAGTGGAGAATCATTAGGAAGTGAAATAAATCTCATAGGAGTTAGGATGAAGAAGCTATCCCACTTTCAAATCAGGTGATCCCAGTTTTCCTGTTTGGGAATATGACAACTTCTTTGTCATTCTAATCAAACCAGGATGAATCGCGATGTAAGAAGCTTGATTTTGATACATAAAGTAGTGGAGAATCACCAGGAAGTGAATAAATCTCATAGGAGTTAGGATGAAGAAGCTATCCCACTTTCAAATCAGGTGATCCCAGTTTTCCTGTTTGGGAATATGACAACTTCTTGTCATTCTAATCAAACCAGGATGAATCGCGATGTAAGAAGCTTGATTTTGATACATAAAGTAGTGGAGAATCACCAAGAAGTTAATAAATCTCATAGGAGTTAGGATGAAGAAGCTATCCCACTTTCAAATCAGGTGATCCCAGTTTTCCTGTTTGGGAATATGACAACTTCTTTGTCATTCTAATCAAACCAGGAAGAATCGCGATGTAAGAAGCTTGATTTTGATACATAAAGTAGTGGAGAATCACTAGTAAGTGGAAAAAATCTCATAGGAGTTAGGATGAAGAAGCTATCCCACTTTCAAATCAGGTGATCCCAGTTTTCCTGTTTGGGAATATGACAACTTCTTTGTCATTCTAATCAAACCAGGAAGAATCGCGATGTAAGAAGCTTGATTTTGATACATAAAGTAGTGGAGAATCATTAGGAAGTGGAATAAATCTCATAGGAGTTAGGATGAAGAAGCTATCCCACTTTCAAATCAGGTGATCCCAGTTTTCCTGTTTGGGAATATGACAACTTCTTTGTCATTCTAATCAAACCAGGAAGAATCGCGATGTAAGAAGCTTGATTTTGATACATAAAGTAGTGGAGAATCATTAGGAAGTGGAATAAATCTCATAGGAGTTAGGATGAAGAAGCTATCCCACTTTCAAATCAGGTGATCCCAGTTTTCCTGTTTGGGAATATGACAACTTCTTTGTCATTCTAATCAAACCAGGATGAATCGCGATGTAAGAAGCTTGATTTTGATACATAAAGTAGTGGAGAATCATTAGGAAGTGGAATAAATCTCATAGGAGTTAGGATGAAGAAGCTATCCCACTTTCAAATCAGGTGATCCCAGTTTTCCTGTTTGGGAATATGACAACTTCTTTGTCATTCTAATCAAACCAGGATGAATCGCGATGTAAGAAGCTTGATTTTGATACATAAAGTAGTGGAGAATCACCAGGAAGTGGAATAAATCTCATAGGAGTTAGGATGAAGAAGCTATCCCACTTTCAAATCAGGTGATCCCAGTTTTCCTGTTTGGGAATATGACAACTTCTTTGTCATTCTAATCAAACCAGGAAGAATCGCGATGTAAGAAGCTTGATTTTGATACATAAAGTAGTGGAGAATCACTAGTAAGTGGAAAAAATCTCATAGGAGTTAGGATGAAGAAGCTATCCCACTTTCAAATCAGGTGATCCCAGTTTTCCTGTTTGGGAATATGACAACTTCTTTGTCATTCTAATCAAACCAGGAAGAATCGCGATGTAAGAAGCTTGATTTTGATACATAAAGTAGTGGAGAATCATTAGGAAGTGGAATAAATCTCATAGGAGTTAGGATGAAGAAGCTATCCCACTTTCAAATCAGGTGATCCCAGTTTTCCTGTTTGGGAATATGACAACTTCTTTGTCATTCTAATCAAACCAGGAAGAATCGCGATGTAAGAAGCTTGATTTTGATACATAAAGTAGTGGAGAATCATTAGGAAGTGGAATAAATCTCATAGGAGTTAGGATGAAGAAGCTATCCCACTTTCAAATCAGGTGATCCCAGTTTTCCTGTTTGGGAATATGACAACTTCTTTGTCATTCTAATCAAACCAGGATGAATCGCGATGTAAGAAGCTTGATTTTGATACATAAAGTAGTGGAGAATCACCAGGAAGTGGAATAAATCTCATAGGAGTTAGGATGAAGAAGCTATCCCACTTTCAAATCAGGTGATCCCAGTTTTCCTGTTTGGGAATATGACAACTTCTTTGTCATTCTAATCAAACCAGGAAGAATCGCGATGTAAGAAGCTTGATTTTGATACATAAAGTAGTGGAGAATCACTAGGAAGTGGAAAAAATCTCATAGGAGTTAGGATGAAGAAGCTATCCCACTTTCAAATCAGGTGATCCCAGTTTTCCTGTTTGGGAATATGACAACTTCTTTGTCATTCTAATCAAACCAGGAAGAATCGCGATGTAAGAAGCTTGATTTTGATACATAAAGTAGTGGAGAATCATTAGGAAGTGGAATAAATCTCATAGGAGTTAGGATGAAGAAGCTATCCACTTTCAAATCAGGTGATCCCAGTTTTCCTGTTTGGGAATATGACAACTTCTTTGTCATTCTAATCAAACCAGGAAGAATCGCGATGTAAGAAGCTTGATTTTGATACATAAAGTAGTGGAGAATCATTAGGAAGTGGAATAAATCTCATAGGAGTTAGGATGAAGAAGCTATCCCACTTTCAAATCAGGTGATCCCAGTTTTCCTGTTTGGGAATATGACAACTTCTTTGTCATTCTAATCAAACCAGGATGAATCGCGATGTAAGAAGCTTGATTTTGATACATAAAGTAGTGGAGAATCATTAGGAAGTGAATAAATCTCATAGGAGTTAGGATGAAGAAGCTATCCCACTTTCAAATCAGGTGATCCCAGTTTTCCTGTTTGGGAATATGACAACTTCTTTGTCATTCTAATCAAACCAGGATGAATCGCGATGTAAGAAGCTTGATTTTGATACATAAAGTAGTGGAGAATCACCAAGAAGTTATAAATCTCATAGGAGTTAGGATGAAGAAGCTATCCCACTTTCAAATCAGGTGATCCCAGTTTTCCTGTTTGGGAATATGACAACTTCTTTGTCATTCTAATCAAACCAGGAAGAATCGCGATGTAAGAAGCTTGATTTTGATACATAAAGTAGTGGAGAATCATTAGGAAGTGGAAATAATCTCATAGGAGTTAGGATGAAGAAGCTATCCCACTTTCAAATCAGGTGATCCCAGTTTTCCTGTTTGGGAATATGACAACTTCTTTGTCATTCTAATCAAACCAGGAAGAATCGCGATGTAAGAAGCTTGATTTTGATACATAAAGTAGTGGAGAATCATTAGGAAGTGGAATAAATCTCATAGGAGTTAGGATGAAGAAGCTATCCCACTTTCAAATCAGGTGATCCCAGTTTTCCTGTTTGGGAATATGACAACTTCTTTGTCATTCTAATCAAACCAGGAAGAATCGCGATGTAAGAAGCTTGATTTTGATACATAAAGTAGTGGAGAATCATTAGGAAGTGGAATAAATCTCATAGGAGTTAGGATGAAGAAGCTATCCCACTTTCAAATCAGGTGATCCCAGTTTTCCTGTTTGGGAATATGACAACTTCTTTGTCATTCTAATCAAACCAGGAAGAATCGCGATGTAAGAAGCTTGATTTTGATACATAAAGTAGTGGAGAATCATTAGGAAGTGGAATAAATCTCATAGGAGTTAGGATGAAGAAGCTATCCCACTTTCAAATCAGGTGATCCCAGTTTTCCTGTTTGGGAATATGACAACTTCTTTGTCATTCTAATCAAACCAGGAAGAATCGCGATGTAAGAAGCTTGATTTTGATACATAAAGTAGTGGAGAATCATTAGGAAGTGGAATAAATCTCATAGGAATTAGGATGAAGAAGCTATCACACTTTCAAATCAGGTGATCCCAGTTTTCGCGATGTAAGAAGCTTGATTTTGATACATAAAGTAGTGGATAATCACCAAGAAGTTTAATAAATCTCATAGGAGTTAGGATGAAGAAGCTATCCCACTTTCAAATCAGGTGATCCCAGTTTTCCTGTTTGGGAATATGACAACTTCTTTGTCATTCTAATCAAACCAGGATGAATCGCGATGTAAGAAGCTTGATTTTGATACATAAAGTAGTGGAGAATCACCAAGAAGTTTAATAAATCTCATAGGAGTTAGGATGAAGAAGCTATCCCACTTTCAAATCAGGTGATCCCAGTTTTCCTGTTTGGGAATATGACAACTTCTTTGTCATTCTAATCAAACCAGGAAGAATCGCGATGTAAGAAGCTTGATTTTGATACATAAAGTAGTGGAGAATCACTAGTAAGTGGAAAAAATCTCATAGGAGTTAGGATGAAGAAGCTATCCCACTTTCAAATCAGGTGATCCCAGTTTTCCTGTTTGGGAATATGACAACTTCTTTGTCATTCTAATCAAACCAGGAAGAATCGCGATGTAAGAAGCTTGATTTTGATACATAAAGTAGTGGAGAATCATTAGGAAGTGGAATAAATCTCATAGGAGTTAGGATGAAGAAGCTATCCCACTTTCAAATCAGGTGATCCCAGTTTTCCTGTTTGGGAATATGACAACTTCTTTGTCATTCTAATCAAACCAGGAAGAATCGCGATGTAAGAAGCTTGATTTTGATACATAAAGTAGTGGAGAATCATTAGGAAGTGGAATAAATCTCATAGGAGTTAGGATGAAGAAGCTATCCCACTTTCAAATCAGGTGATCCCAGTTTTCCTGTTTGGGAATATGACAACTTCTTTGTCATTCTAATCAAACCAGGATGAATCGCGATGTAAGAAGCTTGATTTTGATACATAAAGTAGTGGAGAATCATTAGGAAGTGGAATAAATCTCATAGGAGTTAGGATGAAGAAGCTATCCCACTTTCAAATCAGGTGATCCCAGTTTTCCTGTTTGGGAATATGACAACTTCTTTGTCATTCTAATCAAACCAGGATGAATCGCGATGTAAGAAGCTTGATTTTGATACATAAAGTAGTGGAGAATCACCAGGAAGTTGAATAAATCTCATAGGAGTTAGGATGAAGAAGCTATCCCACTTTCAAATCAGGTGATCCCAGTTTTCCTGTTTGGGAATATGACAACTTCTTTGTCATTCTAATCAAACCAGGAAGAATCGCGATGTAAGAAGCTTGATTTTGATACATAAAGTAGTGGAGAATCACTAGGAAGTGGAAAAAATCTCATAGGAGTTAGGATGAAGAAGCTATCCCACTTTCAAATCAGGTGATCCCAGTTTTCCTGTTTGGGAATATGACAACTTCTTTGTCATTCTAATCAAACCAGGAAGAATCGCGATGTAAGAAGCTTGATTTTGATACATAAAGTAGTGGAGAATCATTAGGAAGTGGAATAAATCTCATAGGAGTTAGGATGAAGAAGCTATCCCACTTTCAAATCAGGTGATCCCAGTTTTCCTGTTTGGGAATATGACAACTTCTTTGTCATTCTAATCAAACCAGGAAGAATCGCGATGTAAGAAGCTTGATTTTGATACATAAAGTAGTGGAGAATCATTAGGAAGTGGAATAAATCTCATAGGAGTTAGGATGAAGAAGCTATCCCACTTTCAAATCAGGTGATCCCAGTTTTCCTGTTTGGGAATATGACAACTTCTTTGTCATTCTAATCAAACCAGGATGAATCGCGATGTAAGAAGCTTGATTTTGATACATAAAGTAGTGGAGAATCACCAGGAAGTGAATAAATCTCATAGGAGTTAGGATGAAGAAGCTATCCCACTTTCAAATCAGGTGATCCCAGTTTTCCTGTTTGGGAATATGACAACTTCTTTGTCATTCTAATCAAACCAGGAAGAATCGCGATGTAAGAAGCTTGATTTTGATACATAAAGTAGTGGAGAATCATTAGGAAGTGGAAAAAATCTCATAGGAGTTAGGATGAAGAAGCTATCCCACTTTCAAATCAGGTGATCCCAGTTTTCCTGTTTGGGAATATGACAACTTCTTTGTCATTCTAATCAAACCAGGAAGAATCGCGATGTAAGAAGCTTGATTTTGATACATAAAGTAGTGGAGAATCATTAGGAAGTGGAATAAATCTCATAGGAGTTAGGATGAAGAAGCTATCCCACTTTCAAATCAGGTGATCCCAGTTTTCCTGTTTGGGAATATGACAACTTCTTTGTCATTCTAATCAAACCAGGAAGAATCGCGATGTAAGAAGCTTGATTTTGATACATAAAGTAGTGGAGAATCATTAGGAAGTGGAATAAATCTCATAGGAGTTAGGATGAAGAAGCTATCCCACTTTCAAATCAGGTGATCCCAGTTTTCCTGTTTGGGAATATGACAACTTCTTTGTCATTCTAATCAAACCAGGATGAATCGCGATGTAAGAAGCTTGATTTTGATACATAAAGTAGTGGAGAATCATTAGGAAGTGAAATAAATCTCATAGGAGTTAGGATGAAGAAGCTATCCCACTTTCAAATCAGGTGATCCCAGTTTTCCTGTTTGGGAATATGACAACTTCTTTGTCATTCTAATCAAACCAGGATGAATCGCGATGTAAGAAGCTTGATTTTGATACATAAAGTAGTGGAGAATCACCAGGAAGTTAATAAATCTCATAGGAGTTAGGATGAAGAAGCTATCCCACTTTCAAATCAGGTGATCCCAGTTTTCCTGTTTGGGAATATGACAACTTCTTTGTCATTCTAATCAAACCAGGAAGAATCGCGATGTAAGAAGCTTGATTTTGATACATAAAGTAGTGGAGAATCATTAGGAAGTGGAAATAATCTCATAGGAGTTAGGATGAAGAAGCTATCCCACTTTCAAATCAGGTGATCCCAGTTTTCCTGTTTGGGAATATGACAACTTCTTTGTCATTCTAATCAAAACAGGAAGAATCGCGATGTAAGAAGCTTGATTTTGATACATAAAGTAGTGGAGAATCATTAGGAAGTGGAATAAATCTCATAGGAGTTAGGATGAAGAAGCTATCCCACTTTCAAATCAGGTGATCCCAGTTTTCCTGTTTGGGAATATGACAACTTCTTTGTCATTCTAATCAAACCAGGAAGAATCGCGATGTAAGAAGCTTGATTTTGATACATAAAGTAGTGGAGAATCATTAGGAAGTGGAATAAATCTCATAGGAGTTAGGATGAAGAAGCTATCCCACTTTCAAATCAGGTGATCCCAGTTTTCCTGTTTGGGAATATGACAACTTCTTTGTCATTCTAATCAAACCAGGAAGAATCGCGATGTAAGAAGCTTGATTTTGATACATAAAGTAGTGGAGAATCATTAGGAAGTGGAATAAATCTCATAGGAGTTAGGATGAAGAAGCTATCCCACTTTCAAATCAGGTGATCCCAGTTTTCCTGTTTGGGAATATGACAACTTCTTTGTCATTCTAATCAAACCAGGAAGAATCGCGATGTAAGAAGCTTGATTTTGATACATAAAGTAGTGGAGAATCATTAGGAAGTGGAATAAATCTCATAGGAGTTAGGATGAAGAAGCTATCCCACTTTCAAATCAGGTGATCCCAGTTTTCGCGATGTAAGAAGCTTGATTTTGATACATAAAGTAGTGGAGAATCACCAAGAAGTTTAATAAATCTCATAGGAGTTAGGATGAAGAAGCTATCCCACTTTCAAATCAGGTGATCCCAGTTTTCCTGTTTGGGAATATGACAACTTCTTGTCATTCTAATCAAACCAGGATGAATCGCGATGTAAGAAGCTTGATTTTGATACATAAAGTAGTGGAGAATCACCAGAAGTGGAATAAATCTCATAGGAGTTAGGATGAAGAAGCTATCCCACTTTCAAATCAGGTGATCCCAGTTTTCCTGTTTGGGAATATGACAACTTCTTTGTCATTCTAATCAAACCAGGAAGAATCGCGATGTAAGAAGCTTGATTTTGATACATAAAGTAGTGGAGAATCACTAGGAAGTGGAAAAAATCTCATAGGAGTTAGGATGAAGAAGCTATCCCACTTTCAAATCAGGTGATCCCAGTTTTCCTGTTTGGGAATATGACAACTTCTTTGTCATTCTAATCAAACCAGGAAGAATCGCGATGTAAGAAGCTTGATTTTGATACATAAAGTAGTGGAGAATCATTAGGAAGTGGAATAAATCTCATAGGAGTTAGGATGAAGAAGCTATCACACTTTCAAATCAGGTGATCCCAGTTTTCCTGTTTGGGAATATGACAACTTCTTTGTCATTCTAATCAAACCAGGAAGAATCGCGATGTAAGAAGCTTGATTTTGATACATAAAGTAGTGGAGAATCATTAGGAAGTGGAATAAATCTCATAGGAGTTAGGATGAAGAAGCTATCCCACTTTCAAATCAGGTGATCCCAGTTTTCCTGTTTGGGAATATGACAACTTCTTTGTCATTCTAATCAAACCAGGATGAATCGCGATGTAAGAAGCTTGATTTTGATACATAAAGTAGTGGAGAATCATTAGGAAGTGGAATAAATCTCATAGGAGTTAGGATGAAGAAGCTATCCCACTTTCAAATCAGGTGATCCCAGTTTTCCTGTTTGGGAATATGACAACTTCTTTGTCATTCTAATCAAACCAGGATGAATCGCGATGTAAGAAGCTTGATTTTGATACATAAAGTAGTGGAGAATCATTAGGAAGTGGAATAAATCTCATAGGAGTTAGGATGAAGAAGCTATCCCACTTTCAAATCAGGTGATCCCAGTTTTCCTGTTTGGGAATATGACAACTTCTTTGTCATTCTAATCAAACCAGGAAGAATCGCGATGTAAGAAGCTTGATTTTGATACATAAAGTAGTGGAGAATCACTAGAAGTGGAAAAAATCTCATAGGAGTTAGGATGAAGAAGCTATCCCACTTTCAAATCAGGTGATCCCAGTTTTCCTGTTTGGGAATATGACAACTTCTTTGTCATTCTAATCAAACCAGGAAGAATCGCGATGTAAGAAGCTTGATTTTGATACATAAAGTAGTGGAGAATCATTAGGAAGTGGAATAAATCTCATAGGAGTTAGGATGAAGAAGCTATCCCACTTTCAAATCAGGTGATCCCAGTTTTCCTGTTTGGGAATATGACAACTTCTTTGTCATTCTAATCAAACCAGGAAGAATCGCGATGTAAGAAGCTTGATTTTGATACATAAAGTAGTGGAGAATCATTAGGAAGTGGAATAAATCTCATAGGATTAGGATGAAGAAGCTATCCCACTTTCAAATCAGGTGATCCCAGTTTTCCTGTTTGGGAATATGACAACTTCTTTGTCATTCTAATCAAACCAGGAAGAATCGCGATGTAAGAAGCTTGATTTTGATACATAAAGTAGTGGAGAATCATTAGGAAGTGGAATAAATCTCATAGGAGTTAGGATGAAGAAGCTATCCCACTTTCAAATCAGGTGATCCCAGTTTTCCTGTTTGGGAATATGACAACTTCTTTGTCATTCTAATCAAACCAGGAAGAATCGCGATGTAAGAAGCTTGATTTTGATACATAAAGTAGTGGAGAATCACTAGGAAGTGGAAAAATCTCATAGGAGTTAGGATGAAGAAGCTATCCCACTTTCAAATCAGGTGATCCCAGTTTTCCTGTTTGGGAATATGACAACTTCTTTGTCATTCTAATCAAACCAGGAAGAATCGCGATGTAAGAAGCTTGATTTGATACATAAAGTAGTGGAGAATCATTAGGAAGTGGAATAAATCTCATAGGAGTTAGGATGAAGAAGCTATCCCACTTTCAAATCAGGTGATCCCAGTTTTCCTGTTTGGGAATATGACAACTTCTTTGTCATTCTAATCAAACCAGGAAGAATCGCGATGTAAGAAGCTTGATTTTGATACATAAAGTAGTGGAGAATCATTAGGAAGTGGAATAAATCTCATAGGAGTTAGGATGAAGAAGCTATCCCACTTTCAAATCAGGTGATCCCAGTTTTCCTGTTTGGGAATATGACAACTTCTTTGTCATTCTAATCAAACCAGGAAGAATCGCGATGTAAGAAGCTTGATTTTGATACATAAAGTAGTGGAGAATCATTAGGAAGTGAAATAAATCTCATAGGAGTTAGGATGAAGAAGCTATCCCACTTTCAAATCAGGTGATCCCAGTTTTCCTGTTTGGGAATATGACAACTTCTTTGTCATTCTAATCAAACCAGGATGAATCGCGATGTAAGAAGCTTGATTTGATACATAAAGTACTGGAGAATCACCAGGAAGTTGAATAAATCTCATAGGAGTTAGGATGAAGAAGCTATCCCACTTTCAAATCAGGTGATCCCAGTTTTCCTGTTTGGGAATATGACAACTTCTTTGTCATTCTAATCAAACCAGGAAGAATCGCGATGTAAGAAGCTTGATTTTGATACATAAAGTAGTGGAGAATCATTAGGAAGTGGAAAAATCTCATAGGAGTTAGGATGAAGAAGCTATCCCACTTTCAAATCAGGTGATCCCAGTTTTCCTGTTTGGGAATATGACAACTTCTTTGTCATTCTAATCAAACCAGGAAGAATCGCGATGTAAGAAGCTTGATTTTGATACATAAAGTAGTGGAGAATCATTAGGAAGTGGAAAAATCTCATAGGAGTTAGGATGAAGAAGCTATCCCACTTTCAAATCAGGTGATCCCAGTTTTCCTGTTTGGGAATATGACAACTTCTTTGTCATTCTAATCAAACCAGGAAGAATCGCGATGTAAGAAGCTTGATTTTGATACATAAAGTAGTGGAGAATCATTAGGAAGTGGAATAAATCTCATAGGAGTTAGGATGAAGAAGCTATCCCACTTTCAAATCAGGTGATCCCAGTTTTCCTGTTTGGGAATATGACAACTTCTTTGTCATTCTAATCAAACCAGGAAGAATCGCGATGTAAGAAGCTTGATTTTGATACATAAAGTAGTGGAGAATCATTAGGAAGTGGAATAAATCTCATAGGAGTTAGGATGAAGAAGCTATCCCACTTTCAAATCAGGTGATCCCAGTTTTCCTGTTTGGGAATATGACAACTTCTTTGTCATTCTAATCAAACCAGGAAGAATCGAAGATGAAGAGGATTTTGATACATAAAGTAGTGGGGATCATAGGAAGTGGGATAAATCTCATAGGAGTTAGGGAGAAGAAATCAACAATTTCAATTTCAGAATTTCCGTTTTCCAATTGGGAATTTGGGAAATTTTTCATCTCAATGTCAAGAAAAATCAAGATGTAAGAAGCTTTGATTTGAAACATTGAGTGGGAGAAACATAGGAAAAGAAAAATGGAATAAAGGAAAAAGGAGGAGGAGATGAACCACTTTCAAATCATCAAATGGGATTTCCCTTTTTTTGGGTTGGGAATAGATCTTTCTTTGTTTCAAATCGGAGGAAGGGAAAGAATAAGAAGTGAATTTTGATACTGATACAGTGTGGAAGATCACAGGTTAGGAAAAATCTCATAGATAATGAGAAGATTATCCAAGTTCAAATCCCAGGATCCCCAGGTTTCCTGGTGGGGAATTGACAACTTCTTTGTAAATAATCAAACATCAAAGAAAGGCGATGTAAGAAGCTTGATTTGATTTATTTATTAAGAGAATGGAAGGATAAGGGGTAAAAAAAATAAATCTCAGGAGTTAAAAAGAAGCTAAAAACAAAAAAAAAAATTTGTTTGTTTTTGTTTGGGTTTTTTTTTTTTGTTTTGGTTTTCTTTGTGAAGATGAAGAAGCTTGTTTTGATGTTTTTTTTAAAGAGAATAATTAGGAAGTGGAATAAATCTCATAGGAGTTAGGATGAAGAAGCTATCCCACTTTCAAATCAGGTGATCCCAGTTTTCCTGTTTGGGAATATGACAACTTCTTTGTCATTCTAATCAAACCAGGAAGAATCGCGATGTAAGAAGCTTGATTTTGATACATAAAGTAGTGGAGAATCATTAGGAAGTGGAATAAATCTCATAGGAGTTAGGATGAAGAAGCTATCCCACTTTCAAATCAGGTGATCCCAGTTTTCCTGTTTGGGAATATGACAACTTCTTTGTCATTCTAATCAAACCAGGAAGAATCGCGATGTAAGAAGCTTGATTTTGATACATAAGTAGTGGAGAATCAGAGGAAGTGGAATAAATCTCATAGGAGTTAGGATGAAGAAGCTATCCCACTTTCAAATCAGGTGATCCCAGTTTTCCTGTTTGGGAATATGACAACTTCTTTGTCATTCTAATCAAACCAGGATGAATCGCGATGTAAGAAGCTTGATTTTGATACATAAAGTAGTGGAGAATCACCAGGAAGTGGAATAAATCTCATAGGAGTTAGGATGAAGAAGCTATCCCACTTTCAAATCAGGTGATCCCAGTTTTCCTGTTTGGGAATATGACAACTTCTTTGTCATTCTAATCAAACCAGGAAGAATCGCGATGTAAAGAAGCTTGATTTTGATACATAAGTAGTGGAGAATCACTAGGAAGTGGAAAAAATCTCATAGGAGTTAGGATGAAGAAGCTATCCCACTTTCAAATCAGGTGATCCCAGTTTTCCTGTTTGGGAATATGACAACTTCTTTGTCATTCTAATCAAACCAGGAAGAATCGCGATGTAAAAAGCTGATTTTGATACATAAAGTAGTGGAGAATCACCAGGAAGTGGAAAAATCTCATAGGAGTTAGGATGAAGAAGCTATCCCACTTTCAAATCAGGTGATCCCAGTTTTCCTGTTTGGGAATATGACAACACTCTTTGTCATTCTAATCAAACCAGGAAGAATCGCGATGTAAGAAGCTTGATTTTGATACATAAAGTAGTGGAGAATCACTAGGAAGTGGAATAAAATCATAGGAGTTAGGATGAAGAAGCTATCCCACTTTCAAATCAGGTGATCCCAGTTTTCCTGTTTGGGAATATGACAACTTCTTTGTCATTCTAATCAAACCAGGATGAATCGCGATGTGTAAGAAGCTTGATTGATACATAAAGTAGTGGAGAATCACCAGGAAGTGGAATAAATCTCATAGGAGTTAGGATGATGAAGAAGCTATCCCACTTTCAAATCAGGTGATCCCAGTTTTCCTGTTGGGAATATGACACTTCTTTGTCATTCTAATCAAACCAGGAAGAATCGCGATGTAAGAAGCTTGATTTTGATACATAAAGTAGTGGAGAATCACGAGGAAGTGGAATAAATCTCATAGGAGTTAGGATGAAGAAGCTATCCCACTTTCAAATCAGGTGATCCCAGTTTTCCTGTTTGGGAATATGACAACTTCTTTGTCATTCTAATCAAACCAGGATGAATCGCGATGTAAGAAGCTTGATTTTGATACATAAAGTAGTGGAGAATCATTAGGAAGTGGAATAAATCTCATAGGAGTTAGGATGAAGAAGCTATCCCACTTTCAAATCAGGTGATCCCAGTTTTCCTGTTTGGGAATATGACAACTTCTTTGTCATTCTAATCAAACCAGGATGAATCGCGATGTAAGAAGCTTGATTTTGATACATAAAGTAGTGGAGAATCATTAGGAAGTGAATAAATCTCATAGGAGTTAGGATGAAGAAGCTATCCCACTTTCAAATCAGGTGATCCCAGTTTTCCTGTTTGGGAATATGACAACTTCTTTGTCATTCTAATCAAACCAGGATGAATCGCGATGTAAGAAGCTTGATTTTGATACATAAAGTAGTGGAGAATCATTAGGAAGTGGAATAAATCTCATAGGAGTTAGGATGAAGAAGCTATCCCACTTTCAAATCAGGTGATCCCAGTTTTCCTGTTTGGGAATATGACAACTTCTTTGTCATTCTAATCAAACCAGGAAGAATCGCGATGTAAGAAGCTTGATTTTGATACATAAAGTAGTGGAGAATCATTAGGAAGTGGAATAAATCTCATAGGAGTTAGGATGAAGAAGCTATCCCACTTTCAAATCAGGTGATCCCAGTTTTCCTGTTTGGGAATATGACAACTTCTTTGTCATTCTAATCAAACCAGGATGAATCGCGATGTAAGAAGCTTGATTTTGATACATAAAGTAGTGGAGAATCATTAGGAAGTGAATAAATCTCATAGGAGTTAGGATGAAGAAGCTATCCCACTTTCAAATCAGGTGATCCCAGTTTTCCTGTTTGGGAATATGACAACTTCTTTGTCATTCTAATCAAACCAGGATGAATCGCGATGTAAGAAGCTTGATTTTGATACATAAAGTAGTGGAGAATCACCAAGAAGTGAATAAATCTCATAGGAGTTAGGATGAAGAAGCTATCCCACTTTCAAATCAGGTGATCCCAGTTTTCCTGTTTGGGAATATGACAACTTCTTTGTCATTCTAATCAAACCAGGATGAATCGCGATGTAAGAAGCTTGATTTTGATACATAAAGTAGTGGAGAATCATTAGGAAGTGGAATAAATCTCATAGGAGTTAGGATGAAGAAGCTATCCCACTTTCAAATCAGGTGATCCCAGTTTTCCTGTTTGGGAATATGACAACTTCTTTGTCATTCTAATCAAACCAGGAAGAATCGCGATGTAAGAAGCTTGATTTTGATACATAAAGTAGTGGAGAATCACCAGGAAGTTGAATAAATCTCATAGGAGTTAGGATGAAGAAGCTATCCCACTTTCAAATCAGGTGATCCCAGTTTTCCTGTTTGGGAATATGACAACTTCTTTGTCATTCTAATCAAACCAGGAAGAATCGCGATGTAAGAAGCTTGATTTTGATACATAAAGTAGTGGAGAATCATTAGGAAGTGGAATAAATCTCATAGGAGTTAGGATGAAGAAGCTATCCCACTTTCAAATCAGGTGATCCCAGTTTTCCTGTTTGGGAATATGACAACTTCTTTGTCATTCTAATCAAACCAGGAAGAATCGCGATGTAAGAAGCTTGATTTTGATACATAAAGTAGTGGAGAATCATTAGGAAGTGGAATAAATCTCATAGGAGTTAGGATGAAGAAGCTATCCCACTTTCAAATCAGGTGATCCCAGTTTTCCTGTTTGGGAATATGACAACTTCTTTGTCATTCTAATCAAACCAGGAAGAATCGCGATGTAAGAAGCTTGATTTTGATACATAAAGTAGTGGAGAATCATTAGGAAGTGGAATAAATCTCATAGGAGTTAGGATGAAGAAGCTATCCCACTTTCAAATCAGGTGATCCCAGTTTTCCTGTTTGGGAATATGACAACTTCTTTGTCATTCTAATCAAACCAGGATGAATCGCGATGTAAGAAGCTTGATTTTGATACATAAAGTAGTGGAGAATCATTAGGAAGTGGAATAAATCTCATAGGAGTTAGGATGAAGAAGCTATCCCACTTTCAAATCAGGTGATCCCAGTTTTCCTGTTTGGGAATATGACAACTTCTTTGTCATTCTAATCAAACCAGGATGAATCGCGATGTAAGAAGCTTGATTTTGATACATAAAGTAGTGGAGAATCACCAGGAAGTGGAATAAATCTCATAGGAGTTAGGATGAAGAAGCTATCCCACTTTCAAATCAGGTGATCCCAGTTTTCCTGTTTGGGAATATGACAACTTCTTTGTCATTCTAATCAAACCAGGAAGAATCGCGATGTAAGAAGCTTGATTTTGATACATAAAGTAGTGGAGAATCACTAGGAAGTGGAAAAAATCTCATAGGAGTTAGGATGAAGAAGCTATCCCACTTTCAAATCAGGTGATCCCAGTTTTCCTGTTTGGGAATATGACAACTTCTTTGTCATTCTAATCAAACCAGGAGAATCGCGATGTAAGAAGCTTGATTTTGATACATAAAGTAGTGGAGAATCATTAGGAAGTGGAATAAATCTCATAGGAGTTAGGATGAAGAAGCTATCCCACTTTCAAATCAGGTGATCCCAGTTTTCCTGTTTGGGAATATGACAACTTCTTTGTCATTCTAATCAAACCAGGAAGAATCGCGATGTAAGAAGCTTGATTTTGATACATAAAGTAGTGGAGAATCATTAGGAAGTGGAATAAATCTCATAGGAGTTAGGATGAAGAAGCTATCCCACTTTCAAATCAGGTGATCCCAGTTTTCCTGTTTGGGAATATGACAACTTCTTTGTCATTCTAATCAAACCAGGATGAATCGCGATGTAAGAAGCTTGATTTTGATACATAAAGTAGTGGAGAATCACCAGGAAGTGGAATAAATCTCATAGGAGTTAGGATGAAGAAGCTATCCCACTTTCAAATCAGGTGATCCCAGTTTTCCTGTTTGGGAATATGACAACTTCTTTGTCATTCTAATCAAACCAGGAAGAATCGCGATGTAAGAAGCTTGATTTTGATACATAAAGTAGTGGAGAATCACTAGGAAGTGGAATAAATCTCATAGGAGTTAGGATGAAGAAGCTATCCCACTTTCAAATCAGGTGATCCCAGTTTTCCTGTTTGGGAATATGACAACTTCTTTGTCATTCTAATCAAACCAGGAAGAATCGCGATGTAAGAAGCTTGATTTTGATACATAAAGTAGTGGAGAATCATTAGGAAGTGGAATAAATCTCATAGGAGTTAGGATGAAGAAGCTATCCCACTTTCAAATCAGGTGATCCCAGTTTTCCTGTTTGGGAATATGACAACTTCTTTGTCATTCTAATCAAACCAGGAGAATCGCGATGTAAGAAGCTTGATTTTGATACATAAAGTAGTGGAGAATCACTAGGAAGTGGAAAAATCTCATAGGAGTTAGGATGAAGAAGCTATCCCACTTTCAAATCAGGTGATCCCAGTTTTCCTGTTTGGGAATATGACAACTTCTTTGTCATTCTAATCAAACCAGGAAGAATCGCGATGTAAGAAGCTTGATTTTGATACATAAAGTAGTGGAGAATCACTAGGAAGTGGAATAAATCTCATAGGAGTTAGGATGAAGAAGCTATCCCACTTTCAAATCAGGTGATCCCAGTTTTCCTGTTTGGGAATATGACAACTTCTTTGTCATTCTAATCAAACCAGGAAGAATCGCGATGTAAGAAGCTTGATTTTGATACATAAAGTAGTGGAGAATCATTAGGAAGTGGAATAAATCTCATAGGAGTTAGGATGAAGAAGCTATCCCACTTTCAAATCAGGTGATCCCAGTTTTCCTGTTTGGGAATATGACAACTTCTTTGTCATTCTAATCAAACCAGGATGAATCGCGATGTAAGAAGCTTGATTTTGATACATAAAGTAGTGGAGAATCATTAGGAAGTGGAATAAATCTCATAGGAGTTAGGATGAAGAAGCTATCCCACTTTCAAATCAGGTGATCCCAGTTTTCCTGTTTGGGAATATGACAACTTCTTTGTCATTCTAATCAAACCAGGAAGAATCGCGATGTAAGAAGCTTGATTTTGATACATAAAGTAGTGGAGAATCATTAGGAAGTGGAATAATCTCATAGGAGTTAGGATGAAGAAGCTATCCCACTTTCAAATCAGGTGATCCCAGTTTTCCTGTTTGGGAATATGACAACTTCTTTGTCATTCTAATCAAACCAGGAAGAATCGCGATGTAAGAAGCTTGATTTTGATACATAAAGTAGTGGAGAATCATTAGGAAGTGGAATAAATCTCATAGGAGTTAGGATGAAGAAGCTATCCCACTTTCAAATCAGGTGATCCCAGTTTTCCTGTTTGGGAATATGACAACTTCTTTGTCATTCTAATCAAACCAGGATGAATCGCGATGTAAGAAGCTTGATTTTGATACATAAAGTAGTGGAGAATCATTAGGAAGTGGAATAAATCTCATAGGAGTTAGGATGAAGAAGCTATCCCACTTTCAAATCAGGTGATCCCAGTTTTCCTGTTTGGGAATATGACAACTTCTTTGTCATTCTAATCAAACCAGGAAGAATCGCGATGTAAGAAGCTTGATTTTGATACATAAAGTAGTGGAGAATCATTAGGAAGTGGAATAAATCTCATAGGAGTTAGGATGAAGAAGCTATCCCACTTTCAAATCAGGTGATCCCAGTTTTCCTGTTTGGGAATATGACAACTTCTTTGTCATTCTAATCAAACCAGGATGAATCGCGATGTAAGAAGCTTGATTTTGATACATAAAGTAGTGGAGAATCATTAGGAAGTGGAATAAATCTCATAGGAGTTAGGATGAAGAAGCTATCCCACTTTCAAATCAGGTGATCCCAGTTTTCCTGTTTGGGAATATGACAACTTCTTTGTCATTCTAATCAAACCAGGATGAATCGCGATGTAAGAAGCTTGATTTTGATACATAAAGTACTGGAGAATCACCAGGAAGTTGAATAAATCTCATAGGAGTTAGGATGAAGAAGCTATCCCACTTTCAAATCAGGTGATCCCAGTTTTCCTGTTTGGGAATATGACAACTTCTTTGTCATTCTAATCAAACCAGGAAGAATCGCGATGTAAGAAGCTTGATTTTGATACATAAAGTAGTGGAGAATCACTAGGAAGTGGAATAAATCTCATAGGAGTTAGGATGAAGAAGCTATCCCACTTTCAAATCAGGTGATCCCAGTTTTCCTGTTTGGGAATATGACAACTTCTTTGTCATTCTAATCAAACCAGGAAGAATCGCGATGTAAGAAGCTTGATTTTGATACATAAAGTAGTGGAGAATCATTAGGAAGTGGAATAAATCTCATAGGAGTTAGGATGAAGAAGCTATCCCACTTTCAAATCAGGTGATCCCAGTTTTCCTGTTTGGGAATATGACAACTTCTTTGTCATTCTAATCAAACCAGGAAGAATCGCGATGTAAGAAGCTTGATTTTGATACATAAAGTAGTGGAGAATCATTAGGAAGTGGAATAAATCTCATAGGAGTTAGGATGAAGAAGCTATCCCACTTTCAAATCAGGTGATCCCAGTTTTCCTGTTTGGGAATATGACAACTTCTTTGTCATTCTAATCAAACCAGGATGAATCGCGATGTAAGAAGCTTGATTTTGATACATAAAGTAGTGGAGAATCACCAGGAAGTGAATAAATCTCATAGGAGTTAGGATGAAGAAGCTATCCCACTTTCAAATCAGGTGATCCCAGTTTTCCTGTTTGGGAATATGACAACTTCTTTGTCATTCTAATCAAACCAGGAAGAATCGCGATGTAAGAAGCTTGATTTTGATACATAAAGTAGTGGAGAATCACTAGTAAGTGGAAAAAATCTCATAGGAGTTAGGATGAAGAAGCTATCCCACTTTCAAATCAGGTGATCCCAGTTTTCCTGTTTGGGAATATGACAACTTCTTTGTCATTCTAATCAAACCAGGAAGAATCGCGATGTAAGAAGCTTGATTTTGATACATAAAGTAGTGGAGAATCATTAGGAAGTGGAATAAATCTCATAGGAGTTAGGATGAAGAAGCTATCCCACTTTCAAATCAGGTGATCCCAGTTTTCCTGTTTGGGAATATGACAACTTCTTTGTCATTCTAATCAAACCAGGAAGAATCGCGATGTAAGAAGCTTGATTTTGATACATAAAGTAGTGGAGAATCACTAGGAAGTGGAAAAATCTCATAGGAGTTAGGATGAAGAAGCTATCCCACTTTCAAATCAGGTGATCCCAGTTTTCTGTTTGGGAATATGACAACTTCTTTGTCATTCTAATCAAACCAGGAAGAATCGCGATGTAAGAAGCTTGATTTTGATACATAAAGTAGTGGAGAATCACTAGGAAGTGGAATAAATCTCATAGGAGTTAGGATGAAGAAGCTATCCCACTTTCAAATCAGGTGATCCCAGTTTTCCTGTTTGGGAATATGACAACTTCTTTGTCATTCTAATCAAACCAGGATGAATCGCGATGTAAGAAGCTTGATTTTGATACATAAAGTAGTGGAGAATCATTAGGAAGTGGAATAAATCTCATAGGAGTTAGGATGAAGAAGCTATCCCACTTTCAAATCAGGTGATCCCAGTTTTCCTGTTTGGGAATATGACAACTTCTTTGTCATTCTAATCAAACCAGGATGAATCGCGATGTAAGAAGCTTGATTTTGATACATAAAGTAGTGGAGAATCACCAGGAAGTTGAATAAATCTCATAGGAGTTAGGATGAAGAAGCTATCCCACTTTCAAATCAGGTGATCCCAGTTTTCCTGTTTGGGAATATGACAACTTCTTTGTCATTCTAATCAAACCAGGAAGAATCGTGATGTAAAAGCTTGATTTTGATACATAAAGTAGTGGAGAATCACTAGGAAGTGGAATAAATCTCATAGGAGTTAGGATGAAGAAGCTATCCCACTTTCAAATCAGGTGATCCCAGTTTTCCTGTTTGGGAATATGACAACTTCTTTGTCATTCTAATCAAACCAGGATGAATCGCGATGTAAGAAGCTTGATTTTGATACATAAAGTAGTGGAGAATCATTAGGAAGTGGAATAAATCTCATAGGAGTTAGGATGAAGAAGCTATCCCACTTTCAAATCAGGTGATCCCAGTTTTCCTGTTTGGGAATATGACAACTTCTTTGTCATTCTAATCAAACCAGGATGAATCGCGATGTAAGAAGCTTGATTTTGATACATAAAGTAGTGGAGAATCACCAGGAAGTGAATAAATCTCATAGGAGTTAGGATGAAGAAGCTATCCCACTTTCAAATCAGGTGATCCCAGTTTTCCTGTTTGGGAATATGACAACTTCTTTGTCATTCTAATCAAACCAGGAAGAATCGCGATGTAAGAAGCTTGATTTTGATACATAAAGTAGTGGAGAATCATTAGGAAGTGGAATAAATCTCATAGGAGTTAGGATGAAGAAGCTATCCCACTTTCAAATCAGGTGATCCCAGTTTTCCTGTTTGGGAATATGACAACTTCTTTGTCATTCTAATCAAACCAGGATGAATCGCGATGTAAGAAGCTTGATTTTGATACATAAAGTAGTGGAGAATCATTAGGAAGTGGAATAAATCTCATAGGAGTTAGGATGAAAAAGCTATCCCACTTTCAAATCAGGTGATCCCAGTTTTCCTGTTTGGGAATATGACAACTTCTTTGTCATTCTAATCAAACCAGGAAGAATCGCGATGTAAGAAGCTTGATTTTGATACATAAAGTAGTGGAGAATCACTAGTAAGTGGAAAAAATCTCACAGGAGTTAGGATGAAGATATAAGATTTAGAGATCCTTAGAGTAACTAGAGTATAAGTGAGAGTTTAAGTGGAGATTAGAAAGAGATTGTGAAAGATTAAGAGACTTGAGAGCTGTTTAGTGTCTAAGAGAGAATCATGGTGCCTTAAGAGATTAGAGAGAGACTCAGAAATGTATGATCTTATTATGAGATGAGGTTACAATATTTATAGAAGAGGCATTAGGGTTTACAAGTCAGAGAAAAGCAGCACTAGTCATAAGCATGTGAAGTCAAGCCAAAGGGGAGCATCTCTTTTGAATTCACGGATGGTAAGGCTCACACGCTTGGCCTTTACAGCCTGTCCACGGCCTGGATAGATAAGGCTCGTCCCGCCCTTATCCCTAAACGGTCTGATCAGTCTTGAGACCTTCTATGTACTCTAGAGGCTTTACTCACCCATCTCCTTCTCCTTCATGTTTTCCTCAGATGTACGGCCAAGCCCCTGTCCGTACATAGGCCGTACTGTCCGTACTCTTTTCATCACTTGCTTAGCTCTTCCTCTCCTTCTCATAATGACTTCCTCATCTCAACACTCCCCCTCAAGCTTAGCTTTGTGAAAGCCTAAGCTTGGATGGCTATGAGATCTTCCTCATTAAAAACCTCACCAAGGAAAACCCATTGGGACAAAACCTTGATGAGGGAAAAAGAGTAAAGACCTCACAGCCAAGGGGATCAGCTCCTTCTCTTCCCAAGATCAATGAGGCCCAACCTGATATGAATGGACTCCATTGTCTTCTGTCTTGCAGCCTTGGTGAACACATCAGCCAACTGATCTTCACTCCTTGTGTAACATGGCAAGATGACTCCTAGAATGATCATTGCCTCACCTTGTGGCAATCAACTTCAATGTGCTTGGTTCTCTCATGAAACACCGAGTTGGATGCAATGTGAATGGCTGCTTGGTTATCACAATGCATTGTCATTGGCGTGGCTTGATCAATCTCCAAATGCTTCAAGATGCCTTTGATCCATACCAACTCGTTGGTAAGCTTCAGCATAGCTCTATACTCAGCTTCTGCACTTGAGCAAGAGACCACCTTCTGCTTCTTACTCTTCCATGTCACCAAGTTGCCTCCAATGAATGTGCAATAGCCTGTGGTTGATCTCCTGTCTGCTCTATCACCAGCCCAATCTGCATCACAGTATCCAACCACTTCAGTGCTTCCATTGCAACCCATCCATACTCCTTGATCAGGTGAGCCGTTGAGATACATCAAGATCCTCTCCACCATGCGCCAATGATGCTCCTTAGGAACTTGCATGTGTTGACTCACCTGATTCACAGCAAAACAAATGTCAGGTCTAGTTATGGTAAGATAAATCAATTTGCCAACTAGTTTTCTATAGAGTTTAGGATCCTGATAAGGTTTGCTGTCTTCAATCTCCCCCTCTCTTGGTACTTTGTAGCCATCCTCCATAGGCATCCTTGCTGTCTTGCCTCCATAAGCACCTGCATCTTTCAAAAGATCAAGTGTATACTTCCTTTGGGACATGAATAACCCTTCCTTGGATCTACAAATCTCAATTCCAAGAAAGTATTTCATTTCTCCCAAATCTTTGATTTCAAACATGGATTTGAGAAACTCCTTGGTTGCTTTGATACCTTCCTTATCACTCCCTGTGATAATGATATCATCCACATACACAAGGAGAGCAACCATACCTGAGGGTGTAGTGAGGGTGAAAAGTGTGTGATCTAATTCTGACTTCCTGAAGCCACGTCCATTCAAGGTTGTGCTCAACTTGTTATACCACGCTCTTGGTGATTGCTTCAAGCCATAGATAGCTTTCTTTAACCTCAGTACATTCCCTTTCTTCACTAGATGTTCTAGGCCTGGTGGAGGATACATATAGACTTCATCCTCAAGTTCCCCTTGTAGGAATGCATTCTTTACATCCATTTGCCACAATCCCCATCCAAGATTAACCGCCAAGCTTAGAACAATCCTAATGGTGTGTAGCTTAGCTACAGGGGCAAATGTCTCAATGTAATCCTCCCCATATGTCTGAGTGAACCCTCTTGCTACTAGTCTAGTTTTCTTCCTCTCAATCTGTCCATCAGCCTTGTATTTGATTGTGAAGATCCATCTACTAGACACTGCCTTCTTCCCTTTTGGTAGTTCACTCTCATACCATGTATCATTCTTTATCATAGCTCCTGCCTCAGCTCCTACTGATTCCTTCCATTCCTTATCCTTCATTGCCTCTTCATAGCTTCTTGGGATGTGATTCTCATCCAAGTTTACCATGAAGGCACAATGTGCTTCTGGATATTGAGCAAAGGAGCACACGGCTTGAGAAGGATGCTCCACAGCTTGGGCATTGTAGTACACTCTCGTGTTTACCCAGCTAGAAGGATCCTTCCTTATCCTTGTACTCCTTCTTAGTGGTTGCACAACCGGTTCTTCTTCCTGTTGTTCTTCTACCACTTCGTTTTGAGAAGGTGTTTGTATCACACCATGATCATGCCCATGACCATCAGAGCCTATGCTCTCTTCTCCTTCATCCTCTACTCCTCCATCATCTTGGTTAGCCTCTTGCATAGGCTCTTCATGCTCCTCTCCTCCCTCATGATCAAGGTGGGATGGTGAACCAACTTCAGGAGGTGTAGTCGTGTGATCTCTTGGATCCTGGGATGTACTGATTCCAAGACCTTCAAGGATGATCCGCAAGGTGGTGGCCTTGTCTGATGTCAAGTCCTTCAGGTCTTCTTGATTCTTTTCTTCATAGTACCCTCTATCTTCTAAGAACTTCACGTCTCTAGATACAAGTACTCTTCTTGCTATAGGATCATAGCACTTGTATCCTTTCTGTGTAGCTGAGTATCCTATGAATACAGCCTTAGTACTTCTTGCTTCTAGCTTGTTGCGCATCTCTCCTGGTTTGAGCACAAAGCATAGACATCCAAAGACTTTCAAGTAATCAAGAACTGGCTTGTACTTGTTTAGAACTTCAAATGGAGCCTTCTCATTCAGAATCTTGGTTGGAGTTCTATTGATCAAGTAACAAGCAGTGGCAACTGCATCACTCCAAAATCTCTTTGGAACGTTACTCTGAAACATAAGTGACCTTGCCACTTCCATGAGGTGCCTATTCTTCCTCTCAGCCACTCCATTTTGCTGTGGAGTATACGGACAGCTTGTTTGATGTAGAATCCCATATTGTGATAAGTGCTGCTTGAATGCATTGCTTGTGTACTCTCCTCCATTATCTGATCTCAAAATTTTAATCTTAGCATGATAATGGTTAGTCACATACGTTTGAAAGTTCCTAAATGCATCAAGTACCCTATCTTTGGTCTGAATTAAGGTTAACCAGGTGTATTTGGATTTTTCATCAATGAATGTGACAAAATACTTATAGCTATCTCTAGATAAGCAAGGGGCAGTCCATACATCTGAATGAACTAGATCAAAGCAATTCTCATAAACAGTAGTAGACTTTTGAAACACAGTTCTACAATGCTTGCCTAAAATGCAAGCTTCACAATTTTTGTTTTCAAACACAACACCTGGTACCATTAAGTTCAAAGCTTTAACATGAGGGTGTCCTACTCTAGCATGCCACAATGCATGTTTATTCAACAAAGAAGCAGAAGTAAACGAGCAACTATAATCAGGAACAGAAGTGAGTTCTTCAAGCATATAGAGATCTCCTTTAGTCACCCCTTTCCCAATCAATCTGCTGCTCTCAATATCCTGAAACTTCACATCATTAGGACTAAAGATAACATTGCATTGTAAATCATTAGTACATTTCTTTACAGATAATAGGTTTGATGTGAATTCAGGCATGTAAAAGGCTTTAGATTCTTTGTTAAACAACTTAAGCTTTCCTATTCCCTTAATAGGTATCTTATCTCCATTTGCTATCATCACATGTCCATGAGTAGGTTCTATATCCTTAATAGTTTCTCATCACTTATCATATGATGTGATGCACCAGAATCAACAATCAATGGTTTATCTACTCGTTTAGCATTATGACATAGATTACTAAGTGATGAATGCATCCTATCATCTCTAGCAATGTGTGCACATCTATACTCATTCCTAGTCTCTAACCGTTCTACTAGTTCTCTAATCAAGTGATCATCCTTATATGCAATCATAGATGCTCCAAAGGAATAACCATAAGTGTTACCGTTTTCCTTTAGCATTTTGAAGAGTGCATCAAGGTCTGATCTCCTGATGTAGTCATCATTGCTGCGTGAGCTTGAGGCGCCTGTGTAAGCCACCAGAGACTTCCCATTCCCATCATTGCCTCCATGACCATCCACTTCACTTGTCTTGATGGTGCCAGCTCCACTTGATCCTTCAGTCACATTTGCCCTTCCCTCACGCTCCTTCATGAACTTGGCCGGCTTGAGGTGTGGGTGTAGTATCCAGCATTGGCTCTTCTTATGACCATGCTTCTTGCAATGATCACAGTTGCCATTGAACTTCCTGTCCTCATACTTCCCGTGAGATGCCTTGTTTGCTTGTGGAGCTTCGGTCAAGTCCTCATGAGCTGCTTGATTGGCAAGAGAGAGCTCCCCCTTTCCTCCAAACAACCCCATAGACCCCTGCTCCCTTTGGATTTGCGCACACACATCCTCAAGGTCCGGAAGCTTGTCAGCTCTCAACATGTGTTGGATGAGTTGAGTGTAGGCCGGGTTCAGCGTGAGAAGCAGCCCAAAGACCTTATCTTGCTCACGCCTCTCATTCAGCTGATCAGGATCAGTTGTGCTCGGCCTCAGCATCTCCAGTTCTGACCATAAGGACCTGAACCTTCCCAAGTGCTTAGTGAACTCCATATCCTCTTGCACTAGACGGTTGATAGCTTGCTTTACTTCAAACACACGGCTGAGGTTGGAGATGTTCCCATACACCTTCTTCAGCGTGTCCCACAGCTCTTTGGCTGACTCACAGTAGCTGTAGGCATCTAAGATAGCTGGATCCAAGGATGCGTGTAGAACCGTCATCACCAGCATGTCTTCTTGTTGCCATTTCTCTACAGCCGCTTCATTGGAGACCTCTTCTTGATCTCCTCCCTGAGTAATGAGTTTCGGAGCCTCCCTGTTGTGATGTGCCCCCACAAACCCTTACTTCCCACAGCAGTCTTCACCATCCGAGACCACACAAGATAGTTGTTACCTTTGAAAGTAACCGCTACCTTCATCCTCATGTTCATACCATGTTCCATCTTTGCTTAGCTTGACTTGAACAACTTGAATCTGATGAAATCTTGAGTCTTGAATCACGTACACACACCAATCTTGAGTCTAGGATCGCACACACACACCGAACGTAGCACAGCCCAAACACCTTCAAAGCCACTCGCGTGTAGCTTCAAAGCCTTCAGCTTGTAACTCTCTAAAGATCAAACCCCAGATCCTAAGTAACCTGGCTCTGATACCATATAAGATTTAGAGATCCTTAGAGTAACTAGAGTATAAGTGAGAGTTTAAGTGGAGATTAGAAAGAGATTGTGAAAGATTAAGAGACTTGAGAGCTGTTTAGTGTCTAAGAGAGAATCATGGTGCCTTAAGAGATTAGAGAGAGACTCAGAACTGTATGATCTTATTATGAGATGAGGTTACAATATTTATAGAAGAGGCATTAGGGTTTACAAGTCAAGAGAAAGCAGCACTAGTCATAAGCATGTGAAGTCAAGCCAAAGGGGAGCGTCTCTTTTGAATTCACGGATGGTAAGGCTCACACGCTTGGCCTTTACAGCCTGTCCACGGCCTGGATGGATAAGGCTCGTCCCGCCCTTATCCCTAAACGGTCTGATCAGTCTTGAGACCTTCTATGTACTCTAGAGGCTTTACTCACCCATCTCCTTCTTCCTTCATGTTTCCTCAGATGTACGGCCAAGCCCCTGTCCGTACATAGGCCGTACTGTCCGTACTCTTTTCATCACTTGCTTAGCTCTTCCTCTCCTTCTCATAATGACTTCCTCATCTCAACAGAAGAAGCTATCCCACTTTCAAATCAGGTGATCCCAGTTTTCCTGTTTGGGAATATGACAACTTCTTTGTCATTCTAATCAAACCAGGAAGAATCGCGATGTAAGAAGCTTGATTTTGATACATAAAGTAGTGGAGAATCATTAGGAAGTGGAATAAATCTCATAGGAATTAGGATGAAGAAGCTATCACACTTTCAAATCAGGTGATCCCAGTTTTCCTGTTTGGGAATATGACAACTTCTTTGTCATTCTAATCAAACCAGGATGAATCGCGGTGTAAGAAGCTTTATTTTGATACATAAAGTAGTGGAGAATCATTAGGAAGTGAAATAAATCTCATAGGAGTTAGGATGAAGAAGCTATCCCACTTTCCAATCAGGTGATTCCAGTTTTCCTGTTTGGGAATATGACAACTTCTTTGTCATTCAAATCAAACCAGGATGAATCGCGATGTAAGAAGCTTGATTTTGATACATAAAATAGTGGATAACCACCAAGAAGTTTATAAAATCTCATAGGAGTTAGGATGAAGAAGCTATCCCACTTTCAAATCAGGTGATCCCACTTTTCCTGTTTGGGAATATGACAACTTCTTTATCATTCTAATCAAACCAGGAAGAATTGGGGTGTAAGAAGCTTGATTTTGATACATAAAGTAGTGGAGAATCATTAGGAAGTGGAAATAATCTCACAGGAGTTTGGATGAAGAAGCTATCCCACTTTCAAATCAGGTGATCCCAGTTTTCCTGTTTGGAATATGACAACTTCTTTGTCATCCTAATCAAAACAGAAGAATCGCGATGTAAGAAGCTTGATTTTGATACATAAAGTAGTGGAGAATCATTAGGAAGTGGAATAAATCTCATAGGAGTTAGGATGAAGAAGCTATCCCACTTTCAAATCAGGTGATCCCAGTTTTCCTGTTTGGGAATATGACAACTTCTTTGTCATTCTAATCAAACCAGGAAGAATCGCGATGTAAGAAGCTTGATTTTGATACATAAAGTAGTGGAGAATCATTAGGAAGTGGAATAAATCTCATAGGAGTTAGGATGAAGAAGCTATCCCACTTTCAAATCAGGTGATCCCAGTTTTCCTGTTTGGGAATATGACAACTTCTTTGTCATTCTAATCAAACCAGGAAGAATCGCGATGTAAGAAGCTTGATTTTGATACATAAAGTAGTGGAGAATCATTAGGAAGTGGAATAAATCTCATAGGAGTTAGGATGAAGAAGCTATCACACTTTCAAATCAGGTGATCCCAGTTTTCCTGTTTGGGAATATGACAACTTCTTTGTCATTCTAATCAAACCAGGAAGAATCGCGATGTAAGAAGCTTGATTTTGATACATAAAGTAGTGGAGAATCATTAGGAAGTGGAATAAATCTCATAGGAGTTAGGATGAAGAAGCTATCACACTTTCAAATCAGGTGATCCCAGTTTTCCTGTTTGGGAATATGACAACTTCCTTGTCATTCTAATCAAACCAGGATGAATCGCGATGTAAGAAGCTTGATTTTGATACATAAAGTAGTGGAGAATCATTAGGAAGTGGAATAAATCTCATAGGAGTTAGGATGAAGAAGCTATCCCACTTTCAAATCAGGTGATCCAGTTTTCCTGTTTGGGAATATGACAACTTCTTTGTCATTCTAATCAAACCATGATGAATCGCGATGTAAAAAGCTTGATTTTGATACATAAAGTAGTGGATAATCAACAAGAAGTTTATTAAATCTCATAGGAGTTAGGATGAAGAAGCTATCCCACTTTCAAATCAGGTGATCCCAGTTTTCCTGTTTGGGAATATGACAACTTCTTTGTCATTCTAATCAAACCAGGAAGAATCGCGATGTAAGAAGCTTGATTTTGATACATAAAGTAGTGGAGAATCACTAGGAAGTGGAAAAAATCTCATAGGAGTTAGGATGAAGAAGCTATCCCACTTTCAAATCAGGTGATCCCAGTTTTCCTGTTTGGGAATATGACAACTTCTTTGTCATTCTAATCAAACCAGGAAGAATCGCGATGTAAGAAGCTTGATTTTGATACATAAAGTAGTGGAGAATCATTAGGAAGTGGAATAAATCTCATAGGAATTAGGATGAAGAAGCTATCACACTTTCAAATCAGGTGATCCCAGTTTTCCTGTTTGGGAATATGACAACTTCTTTGTCATTCTAATCAAACCAGGAAGAATCGCGATGTAAGAAGCTTGATTTTGATACATAAAGTAGTGGAGAATCATTAGGAAGTGGAATAAATCTCATAGGAATTAGGATGAAGAAGCTATCACACTTTCAAATCAGGTGATCCCAGTTTTCCTGTTTGGGAATATGACAACTTCTTTGTCATTCTAATCAAACCAGGATGAATCGCGATGTAAGAAGCTTGATTTTGATACATAAAGTAGTGGAGAATCACCAAGAAGTTGAATAAATCTCATAGGAGTTAGGATGAAGAAGCTATCCCACTTTCAAATCAGGTGATCCCAGTTTTCCTGTTTGGGAATATGACAACTTCTTTGTCATTCTAATCAAACCAGAAAGAATCGCGATGTAGAAGCTTGATTTTGATACATAAAGTAGTGGAGAATCACTAGTAAGTGGAAAAAATCTCATAGGAGTTAGGATGAAGAAGCTATCCCACTTTCAAATCAGGTGATCCCAGTTTTCCTGTTTGGGAATATGACAACTTCTTTGTCATTCTAATCAAACCAGGAAGAATCGCGATGTAAGAAGCTTGATTTTGATACATAAAGTAGTGGAGAATCATTAGGAAGTGGAATAAATCTCATAGGAATTAGGATGAAGAAGCTATCACACTTTCAAATCAGGTGATCCCAGTTTTCCTGTTTGGGAATATGACAACTTCATTGTCATTCTAATCAAACCAGGAAGAATCGCGATGTAAGAAGCTTGATTTTGATACATAAAGTAGTGGAGAATCATTAGGAAGTGGAATAAATCTCATAGGAGTTAGGATGAAAAGCTATCCCACTTTCAAATCAGGTGATCCCAGTTTTCCTGTTTGGGAATATGACAACTTCTTTGTCATTCTAATCAAACCAGGAAGAATCGCGATGTAAGAAGCTTGATTTTGATACATAAAGTAGTGGAGAATCATTAGGAAGTGGAATAAATCTCATAGGAATTAGGATGAAGAAGCTATCACACTTTCAAATCAGGTGATCCCAGTTTTCCTGTTTGGGAATATGACAACTTCTTTGTCATTCTAATCAAACCAGGATGAATCGCGATGTAAGAAGCTTGATTTTGATACATAAAGTAGTGGAGAATCATTAGGAAGTGAAATAAATCTCATAGGATTAGGATGAAGAAGCTATCCCACTTTCAAATCAGGTGATTCCCAGTTTTCCTGTTTGGGAATATGACAACTTCTTTGTCATTCAAATCAAACCAGGATGAATCGCGATGTAAGAAGCTTGATTTTGATACATAAAGTAGTGGATAATCACCAAGAAGTTTATAAATCTCATAGGAGTTAGGATGAAGAAGCTATCCCACTTTCAAATCAGGTGATCCCAGTTTTCCTGTTTGGGAATATGACAACTTCTTTGTCATTCTAATCAAACCAGGAAGAATCGGGATGTAAGAAGCTTGATTTTGATACATAAAGTAGTGGAGAATCATTAGGAAGTGGAAATAATCTCACAGGAGTTAGGATGAAGAAGCTATCCCACTTTCAAATCAGGTGATCCAGTTTTCCTGTTTGGGAATATGACAACTTCTTTGTCATCCTAATCAAAACAAGAAGAATCGCGATGTAAGAAGCTTGATTTTGATACATAAAGTAGTGGAGAATCATTAGGAAGTGGAATAAATCTCATAGGAGTTAGGATGAAGAAGCTATCCCACTTTCAAATCAGGTGATCCCAGTTTTCCTGTTTGGGAATATGACAACTTCTTTGTCATTCTAATCAAACCAGGAAGAATCGCGATGTAAGAAGCTTGATTTTGATACATAAAGTAGTGGAGAATCATTAGGAAGTGGAATAAATCTCATAGGAGTTAGGATGAAGAAGCTATCCCACTTTCCAATCAGGTGATTCCAGTTTTCCTGTTTGGGAATATGACAACTTCTTTGTCATTCAAATCAAACCAGGATGAATCGCGATGTAAGAAGCTTGATTTTGATACATAAAATAGTGGGTAACCACCAAGAAGTTTATAAAATCTCATAGGAGTTAGGATGAAGAAGCTATCCCACTTTCAAATCAGGTGATCCCAGTTTTCCTGTTTGGGAATATGACAACTTCTTTATCATTCTAATCAAACCAGGAAGAATTGGGGTGTAAGAAGCTTGATTTTGATACATAAAGTAGTGGAGAATCATTAGGAAGTTGAAATAATCTCACATGAGTTTGGATGAAGAAGCTATCCCACTTTCAAATCAGGTGATCCCAGTTTTCCTGTTTGGGAATATGACAACTTCTTTGTCATCCTAATCAAAACAGGAAGAATCGCGATGTAAGAAGCTTGATTTTGATACATAAAGTAGTGGAGAATCATTAGGAAGTGGAATAAATCTCATAGGAGTTAGGATGAAGAAGCTATCCCACTTTCAAATCAGGTGATCCCAGTTTTCCTTGTTTGGGAATATGACAACTTCTTTGTCATTCTAATCAAACCAGGAAGAATCGCGTTGTAAGAAGCTTGATTTTGATACATAAAGTAGTGGAGAATCATTAGGAAGTGGAATAAATCTCATAGGAGTTAGGATGAAGAAGCTATCCCACTTTCAAATCAGGTGATCCCAGTTTTCCTGTTTGGGAATATGACAACTTCTTTGTCATTCTAATCAAACCAGGAAGAATCGCGATGTAAGAAGCTTGATTTTGATACATAAAGTAGTGGAGAATCATTAGGAAGTGGAATAAATCTCATAGGAGTTAGGATGAAGAAACTATCACACTTTCAAATCAGGTGATCCCAGTTTTCCTGTTTGGGAATATGACAACTTCTTTGTCATTCTAATCAAACCAGGAAGAATCGCGATGTAAGAAGCTTGATTTTGATACATAAAGTAGTGGATAATCACCAAGAAGTTTATTAAATCTCATAGGAGTTAGGATGAAGAACCTATCCCACTTTCAAATCAGGTGATCCCAGTTTTCCTGTTTGGGAATATGACAACTTCTTTGTCATTCTAATCAAACCAGAAAGAATCGCGATGTAAGAAGCTTGATTTTGATACATAAAGTAGTGGAGAATCACTAGTAAGTGGAAAAAATCTCACAGGAGTTAGGATGAAGAAGCTATCCCACTTTCAAATCAGGTGATCCCAGTTTTCCTGTTTGGGAATATGACAACTTCTTTGTCATTCTAATCAAACCAGGATGAATCGCGGTGTAAGAAGCTTATTTTGATACATAAAGTAGTGGAGAATCATTAGGAAGTGAAATAAATCTCATAGGAATTAGGATGAAGAAGCTATCCCACTTTCCAATCAGGTGATTCCAGTTTTCCTGTTTGGGAATATGACAACTTCTTTGTCATTCAAATCAAACCAGGATGAATCGCGATGTAAGAAGCTTGATTTTGATACATAAAGTAGTGGATAACCACCAAGAAGTTTATTAAATCTCATAGGAGTTAGGATGAAGAAGCTATCCCACTTTCAAATCAGGTGATCCCACTTTTCCTGTTTGGGAATATGACAACTTCTTTGTCATTCTAATCAAACCAGGAAGAATCGGGATGTAAGAAGCTTGATTTTGATACATAAAGTAGTGGAGAATCATTAGGAAGTGGAAATAATCTCACAGGAGTTTGGATGAAGAAGCTATCCCACTTTCAAATCAGGTGATCCCAGTTTTCCTGTTTGGGAATATGACAACTTCTTTGTCATTCTAATCAAAACAGAAGAATCGCGATGTAAGAAGCTTGATTTTGATACATAAAGTAGTGGAGAATCATTAGGAAGTGGAATAAATCTCATAGGAGTTAGGATGAAGAAGCTATCCCACTTTCAAATCAGGTGATCCCAGTTTTCCTGTTTGGGAATATGACAACTTCTTTGTCATTCTAATCAAACCAGGAAGAATCGCGATGTAAGAAGCTTGATTTTGATACATAAAGTAGTGGAGAATCATTAGGAAGTGGAATAAATCTCATAGGAGTTAGGATGAAGAAGCTATCCCACTTTCCAATCAGGTGATTCCAGTTTTCCTGTTTGGGAATATGACAACTTCTTTGTCATTCAAATCAAACCAGGATGAATCGCGATGTAAGAAGCTTGATTTTGATACATAAAATAGTGGATAATCACCAAGAAGTTTATAAAATCTCATAGGAGTTAGGATGAAGAAGCTATCCCACTTTCAAATCAGGTGATCCCACTTTTCCTGTTTGGGAATATGACAACTTCTTTATCATTCTAATCAAACCAGGAAGAATTGGGGTGTAAGAAGCTTGATTTTGATACATAAAGTAGTGGAGAATCATTAGGAAGTTGAAATAATCTCACATGAGTTTGGATGAAGAAGCTATCCCACTTTCAAATCAGGTGATCCCAGTTTTCCTGTTTGGGAATATGACAACTTCTTTGCCATCCTAATCAAAACAAGAAGAATCGCGATGTAAGAAGCTTGATTTTGATACATAAAGTAGTGGAGAATCATTAGGAAGTGGAATAAATCTCATAGGAGTTAGGATGAAGAAGCTATCCCACTTTCAAATCAGGTGATCCCAGTTTTCTTGTTTGGGAATATGACAACTTCTTTGTCATTCTAATCAAACCAGGAAGAATCGCGTTGTAAGAAGCTTGATTTTGATACATAAAGTAGTGGAGAATCATTAGGAAGTGGAATAAATCTCATAGGAGTTAGGATGAAGAAGCTATCCCACTTTCAAATCAGGTGATCCCAGTTTTCCTGTTTGGGAATATGACAACTTCTTTGTCATTCTAATCAAACCAGGAAGAATCGCGTTGTAAGAAGCTTGATTTTGATACATAAAGTAGTGGAGAATCATTAGGAAGTGGAATAAATCTCATAGGAGTTAGGATGAAGAAACTATCACACTTTCAAATCAGGTGATCCCAGTTTTCCTGTTTGGGAATATGACAACTTCATTGTCATTCTAATCAAACCAGGAAGAATCGCGATGTAAGAAGCTTGATTTTGATACATAAAGTAGTGGATAATCACCAAGAAGTTTATTAAATCTCATAGGAGTTAGGATGAAGAACCTATCCCACTTTCAAATCAGGTGATCCCAGTTTTCCTGTTTGGGAATATGACAACTTCTTTGTCATTCTAATCAAACCAGAAAGAATCGCGATGTAAGAAGCTTGATTTTGATACATAAAGTAGTGGAGAATCACTAGTAAGTGGAAAAAATCTCACAGGAGTTAGGATGAAGAAGCTATCCCACTTTCAAATCAGGTGATCCCAGTTTTCCTGTTTGGGAATATGACAACTTCTTTGTCATTCTAATCAAACCAGGAAGAATCGCGATGTATACACTTTTGTGTATGTAGAGTGATGAATAAATATCAAGAGATGATTAGTGTAGTTTGTATGAGATTTGAAGATTAAGAGAGACTAAGAGAATAAAGAACAAGAGAGAATACTCAAAACTCCATTAATTGATTCAGATGAGAGATTACAAGCTATAAAGAGATTACAATCATGTCTAGGTTCAGTGTATTCAATCTAGACCTATAAGCATGTGAAGTCAATAGAAATACTAGGCTGAGATGCTTCACATGCTTGGACAGGCTGTCACTTGTTGTAAAGATGCTTATCCTTTCCAGCCAAGAGAAACCTTATCCCTTACCCTCCTTGGACGAGTTTCAACTCCTCTCTTCACCAAGTTACCTTCTCATCACTTCAGGTAACTTCCCAAATAGTTACTGTGGTTAAAATAAAGTTACCACAGTAAAACTCTAAAGTTACTGTCTCAGCCTCAAAACTCTATTGAACCTCAAAGCTTCATCTCTTCACTTCTTGGTCTTCTTCTCAACAGTAAGAAGCTTGATTTTGATACATAAAGTAGTGGAGAATCATTAGGAAGTGGAAAAAATCTCACAGGAGTTAGGATGAAGAAGCTATCCCACTTTCAAATCAGGTGATCCCAGTTTTCCTGTTTGGGAATATGACAACTTCTTTGTCATTCTAATCAAACCAGGAAGAATCGCGATGTAAGAAGCTTGATTTTGATACATAAAGTAGTGGAGAATCATTAGGAAGTGGAATAAATCTCATAGGAATTAGGATGAAGAAGCTATCACACTTTCAAATCAGGTGATCCCAGTTTTCGTGTTTGGGAATATGACAACTTCCTTGTCATTCTAATCAAACCAGGATGAATCGCGGTGTAAGAAGCTTTATTTTGATACATAAAGTAGTGGATAATCACCAAGAAGTTTATTAAATCTCATAGGAGTTAGGATGAAGAACCTATCCCACTTTCAAATCAGGTGATCCCAGTTTTCCTGTTTGGGAATATGACAACTTCTTTGTCATTCTAATCAAACCAGAAAGAATCGCGATGTAAGAAGCTTGATTTTGATACATAAAGTAGTGGAGAATCACTAGTAAGTGGAAAAAATCTCACAGGAGTTAGGATGAAGAAGCTATCCCACTTTCAAATCAGGTGATCCCAGTTTTCCTGTTTGGGAATTTGACAACTTCTTTGTCATTCTAATCAAACCAGGAAGAATCGCGATGTAAGAAGCTTGATTTTGATACATAAAGTAGTGGAGAATCATTAGGAAGTGGAATAAATCTCATAGGAATTAGGATGAAGAAACTATCACACTTTCAAATCAGGTGATCCCAGTTTTCCTGTTTGGGAATATGACAACTTCATTGTCATCCTAATCAAACCAGGAAGAATCGCGATGTAAGAAGCTTGATTTTGATACATAAAGTAGTGGAGAATCATTAGGAAGTGGAATAAATCTCATAGGAGTTAGGATGAAAAAGCTATCCCACTTTCAAATTAGGTGATCCCAGTTTTCCTGTTTGGGAATATGACAACTTCTTTGTCATTCTAATCAAACCAGGAAGAATCGCGATGTAAGAATCTTGATTTTGATACATAAAGTAGTGGAGAATCATTAGGAAGTGGAATAAATCTCATAGGAATTAGGATGAAGAAGCTATCACACTTTCAAATCTGGTGATCCCAGTTTTCCTGTTTGGGAATATGACAACTTCTTTGTCATTCTAATCAAGCCAGGATGAATCGCGGTGTAAGAAGCTTTATTTTGATACATAAAGTAGTGGAGAATCATTAGGAAGTGAAATAAATCTCATAGGAGTTAGGATGAAGAAGCTATCCCACTTTCCAATCAGGTGATTCCAGTTTTCCTGTTTGGGAATATGACAACTTCTTTGTCATTCAAATCAAACCAGGATGAATCGCGATGTAAGAAGCTTGATTTTGATACATAAAATAGTGGATAACCACCAAGAAGTTTATTAAATCTCATAGGAGTTAGGATGAAGAAGCTATCCCACTTTCAAATCAGGTGATCCCACTTTTCCTGTTTGGGAATATGACAACTTCTTTATCATTCTAATCAAACCAGGAAGAATTGGGGTGTAAGAAGCTTGATTTTGATACATAAAGTAGTGGAGAATCATTAGGAAGTGGAAATAATCTCACAGGAGTTAGGATGAAGAAGCTATCCCACTTTCAAATCAGGTGATCCCAGTTTTCCTGTTTGGGAATATGACAACTTCTTTGCCATCCTAATCAAAACAGGAAGAATCGCGATGTAAGAAGCTTGATTTTGATACATAAAGTAGTGGAGAATCATTAGGAAGTGGAATAAATCTCATAGGAGTTAGGATGAAGAAGCTATCCCACTTTCAAATCAGGTGATCCCAGTTTTCCTATTTGGGAATATGACAACTTTTTTGTCATTCTAATCAAACCAGGAAGAATCGCGTTGTAAGAAGCTTGATTTTGATACATAAAGTAGTGGAGAATCATTAGGAAGTGGAATAAATCTCATAGGAGTTAGGATGAAGAAGCTATCCCACTTTCAAATCAGGTGATCCCAGTTTTCCTGTTTGGGAATATGACAACTTCTTTGTCATTCTAATCAAACCAGGAAGAATCGCGATGTAAGAAGCTTGATTTTGATACATAAAGTAGTGGAGAATCATTAGGAAGTGGAATAAATCTCATAGGAATTAGGATGAAGAAACTATCACACTTTCAAATCAGGTGATCCCAGTTTTCCTGTTTGGGAATATGACAACTTCATTGTCATTCTAATCAAACCAGGAAGAATCGCGATGTAAGAAGCTTGATTTTGATACATAAAGTAGTGGAGAATCATTAGGAAGTGGAATAAATCTCATAGGAATTAGGATGAAGAAACTATCACACTTTCAAATCAGGTGATCCCAGTTTTCCTGTTTGGGAATATGACAACTTCATTGTCATTCTAATCAAACCAGGAAGAATCGCGATGTAAGAAGCTTGATTTTGATACATAAAGTAGTGGAGAATCATTAGGAAGTGGAATAAATCTCAAAGGAATTAGGATGAAGAAGCTATCACACTTTCAAATCAGGTGATCCCAGTTTTCCTGTTTGGGAATATGACAACTTCATTGTCATCCTAATCAAACCAGGAAGAATCGCGATGTAAGAAGCTTGATTTTGATACAAAAGTAGTGGAGAATCATTAGGAAGTGAAATAAATCTCAAAGGAATTAGGATGAAGAAGCTATCACACTTTCAAATCAGGTGATCCCAGTTTTCCTGTTTGGGAATATGACAACTTCCTTGTCATTCTAATCAAACCAGGATGAATCGCGGTGTAAGAAGCTTTATTTTGATACATAAAGTAGTGGATAATCACCAAGAAGTTTATTAAATCTCATAGGAGTTAGGATGAAGAACCTATCCCACTTTCAAATCAGGTGATCCCAGTTTTCCTGTTTGGGAATATGACAACTTCTTTGTCATTCTAATCAAACCAGAAAGAATCGCGATGTAAGAAGCTTGATTTTGATACATAAAGTAGTGGAGAATCACTAGTAAGTGGAAAAAATCTCACAGGAGTTAGGATGAAGAAGCTATCCCACTTTCAAATCAGGTGATCCCAGTTTTCCTGTTTGGGAATATGACAACTTCTTTGTCATTCTAATCAAACCAGGAAGAATCGCGATGTAAGAAGCTTGATTTTGATACATAAAGTAGTGGAGAATCATTAGGAAGTGGAATAAATCTCATAGGAATTAGGATGAAGAAACTATCACACTTTCAAATCAGGTGATCCCAGTTTTCCTGTTTGGGAATATGACAACTTCATTGTCATCCTAATCAAACCAGGAAGAATCGCGATGTAAGAAGCTTGATTTTGATACATAAAGTAGTGGAGAATCATTCGGAAGTGGAATAAATCTCAAAGGAATTAGGATGAAGAAGCTATCACACTTTCAAATCAGGTGATCCCAGTTTTCCTGTTTGGGAATATGACAACTTCTTTGTCATTCTAATCAAACCAGGATGAATCGCGGTGTAAGAAGCTTTATTTTGATACATAAAGTAGTGGAGAATCATTAGGAAGTGAAATAAATCTCATAGGAGTTAGGATGAAGAAGCTATCCCACTTTCCAATCAGGTGATCCCAGTTTTCCTGTTTGGGAATATGACAACTTCATTGTCATCCTAATTAAACCAGGAAGAATCGCGATGTAAGAAGCTTGATTTTGATACATAAAGTAGTGGAGAATCATTAGGAAGTGGAATAAATCTCAAAGGTGTTGAGATGTGTTGAGGTATATGTGAAGGTATTGAGGAGTTAAGGACATGAGAAAGCTAAGGAGTGAAAGGAAAGGGAGTGAAGAGTGAGCTAAGGCATGGTACGGACGGGCCATCCGTACACTGACCGTACCAAGGTAAAACTAGGATGGTAACTTCACCGAGTAACTCTTATGGACCGAGGTGAAGTTACACTTGACCAAAAGCTTATCCAGTTGTTGGAGTGGATAAGGGAGGCGCGGCTTGACAGCTAGGACAGGCTGGCAAGGGCTGGAAAGGAAGAACATCTTGGACTTGGATCAGGAAGATGCCCGAACGTGTGAGGCCAGTCATTGGCCGGTTCAAACAAAAGCAAAGGCTCCTCCCTTGACCTCACATGCTTATCTACTCTTGTGTTTCGAAAACCCTAATGTCTAGAACAATATAAATATGTAACCTCACTCATTAATAAAGACATACAGTTCTGAGTCTCTCTCTAATCTCTTAAGGCACCATGATTCTCTCTTAGACACTAAACAGCTCTCAAGTCTCTTAATCTTTCACAATCTCTTTCTAATCTCTACTTAAACTCTCACTTATACTCTAGTTACTCTAAGGATCTCTAAATCTCATATGGTATCAGAGCCAGGTTCATTAGGATCTGGGGTTTGATCTTTAGAGAGTTACAAGCTGAAGGCTTTGAAGCTACACGCGAGTGGCTTTGAAGGTGTTTGGGCTGTGCTACGTTCGGTGTGTGTGTGCGATCCTAGACTCAAGATTGGTGTGTGTACGTGATTCAAGACTCAAGATTTCATCAGAATCAAGTTGTTCAAGTTGTTCAAGTCAAGCTAAGCAAAGATGGAACATGGTATGAACATGAGGATGAAGGTAGCGGTTACTTTCAAAGGTAACAACTATCTTGTGTGGTCTCGGATGGTGAAGACTGCTGTGGGAAGTAAGGGTTTGTGGGGGCACATCACAACAGGGGAGGCTCCGAAACTCATTACTCAGGGAGGAGATCAAGAAGAGGTCTCCAATGAAGCGGCTGTAGAGAAATGGCAACAAGAAGACATGCTGGTGATGACGGTTCTACACGCATCCTTGGATCCAGCTATCTTAGATGCCTACAGCTACTGTGAGTCAGCCAAAGAGCTGTGGGACACGCTGAAGAAGGTGTATGGGAACATCTCCAACCTCAGCCGTGTGTTTGAAGTAAAGCAAGCTATCAACCGTCTAGTGCAAGAGGATATGGAGTTCACTAAGCACTTGGGAAGGTTCAGGTCCTTATGGTCAGAACTGGAGATGCTGAGGCCGAGCACAACTGATCCTGATCAGCTGAATGAGAGGCGTGAGCAAGATAAGGTCTTTGGGCTGCTTCTCACGCTGAACCCGGCCTACACTCACCTCATCCAGCACATGTTGAGAGCTGACAAGCTTCCGGACCTTGAGGATGTGTGTGCGCAAATCCAAAGGGAGCAGGGGTCTATGGGGTTGTTTGGAGGAAAGGGGGAGCTCTCTCTTGCCAATCAAGCAGCTCATGAGGACTTGACCGAAGCTCCACAAGCAAACAAGGCATCTCACGGGAAGTATGAGGACAGGAAGTTCAATGGCAACTGTGATCATTGCAAGAAGCATGGTCATAAGAAGAGCCAATGCTGGATACTACACCCACACCTCAAGCCGGCCAAGTTCATGAAGGAGAGGGAAGGGCAAATGTGACTGAAGGATCAAGTGGAGCTGGCACCATCAAGACAAGTGAAGTGGATGGTCATGGAGGCAATGATGGGAATGGGAAGTCTCTGGTGGCTTACACAGGCGCCTCAAGCTCACGCAGCAATGATGACTACATCAGGAGATCAGACCTTGATGCGCTCTTCAAAATGCTAAAGGAAAACGGTAACACTTATGGTTATTCCTTTGGAGCATCTATGATTGCATATAAGGATGATCACTTGATTAGAGAACTAGTAGAACGGTTAGAGGCTAGGAATGAGTATAGATGTGCACACATTGCTAGAGATGATAGGATGCATTTATCACTTAGTAATCTATGTCATAATGCTAAACGAGTAGATAAACCATTGATTGTTGATTCTGGTGCATCACATCATATGATAAGTGATGAGAAACTGATTAAGGATATAGAACCTACTCATGGACATGTGATGATAGCAAATGGAGATAAGATACCTATTAAGGGAATAGGAAAGCTTAAGTTGTTTAACAAAGAATCTAAAGCCTTTTACATGCCTGAATTCACATCAAACCTATTATCTGTAAAGAAATGTACTAATGATTTACAATGCAATGTTATCGTTAGTCCTAATGATGTGAAGTTTCAGGATATTGAGAGCAGCAGATTGATTGGGAAATGGGTGACTAAAGGAGATCTCTATATGCTTGAAGAACTCACTTCTGTTCCTGATTATAGTTGCTCGTTTACTTCTGCTTCTTTGTTGAATAAACATGCATTGTGGCATGCTAGAGTAGGACACCCTCATGTTAAAGCTTTGAACTTAATGGTACCAGGTGTTGTGTTTGAAAACAAAAATTGTGAAGCTTGCATTTTAGGCAAGCATTGTAGAACTGTGTTTCAAAAGTCTACTACTGTTTATGAGAATTGCTTTGATCTAGTTCATTCAGATGTATGGACTGCCCCTTGCTTATCTAGAGATAGCTATAAGTATTTTGTCACATTCATTGATGAAAAATCCAAATACACCTGGTTAACCTTAATTCAGACCAAAGATAGGGTACTTGATGCATTTAGGAACTTTCAAACGTATGTGACTAACCATTATCATGCTAAGATTAAAATTTTGAGATCAGATAATGGAGGAGAGTACACAAGCAATGCATTCAAGCAGCACTTATTGTTGAGATGAAGACCAAAGAGGCTGAGACAGTAACTTTAGAGTTTTACTGTGGTAACTTTCTTTTAACCACAGTAACTACTTGGGGAAGTTATCTGATGGGATGAGGAGGTAACTTAATGAGGAGAAGAGAGGAAATTCGACCTAAGAGGATAAGGAAGGATAAGGGAGCACTTTGACAGCCTGTATGATGCTGGAAAGGAGAGGATGCTTTTTACTAGTGCAAGCATGTGAGAAAGCACAGCCAAGTGATTCAAAAGGAGTTCCAGCCTGTCCATTGACTCCACATGCTTATACATTTCGAAAACCCTTGTTGCTCTCTCTATTAATACTTGTAAACCTCATCAGTTATTAATTAATGGAGTTTTGAGTCTATCTCTCTCTAGAATCTCTCTATTCTCTCTAAACTTTACTCTAATCTTCTCTGATTATTATTAAACACACTCTAAAACACAAAAGTGTTTATGGTATCAGAGCCAGGTTGCTCAAAAGGGGATGAGTGTGTGATTTGTTTTTCGCAAATTTAGGTTTTTTCTTGGTGTTCTTGAGTGTTCTTGGTGTTCTTGAGTGTTCTTGGTGATTCTGGGTTGTGTTCTTCTGTCACTAGTCTTGTCTGGATCATTCTGATGGAAACAAACAATCTAGACATGGAGAAGAAGCACAGATCTAGTACAATCATGGAGCTTGAAGAAGAGAGAGATGGCGATTGGTCAAGATGGGCAAAGAGAGCTTTGGAAAGCTGTGGGTTATGGTGTGGTCATGTAAAGGGGAAGCCTTTAGTGGAAATGGCTACTGAAGAAGGTCAGACAAGGAATCTGAAAGGTGAAGATGAAGCTGATCAAGAAACCACTTTGGAGAGTGGGATTGAAGAAGCTTATGTAGAAAGGTCCAAACTTGTGAAGGTCAGTGGAGACAAGAGAGTGATCCGCGGCTTGAGACAAGGAAATGTGAGATTTTCAGAGATCTCAGGCTGTGTGTTTGTGTGAAACCAAATAGGGCAGAGAGAGAGAGTTTGATTTAGGTGATTTAGAGAGAGATGGATTAGTGGCAGTGTTTATGAGTGATTAAGTGTTTACTCAGATCAGAAACAAAAGACTTTGAGAGATTAGGAGATTAGAGACTAAGAAAGGGAGAGATTAAGGGATTCTGATCCAAGAACACTTTTCTATTATGAAGGAGAAGGGGAAATCCCCCTGACTCTCTTAAGAGTTACAAATTGTCTCAAACATCTGTTTATATAGACTTTTACAATCTGAGACATCATAAACCTATATCTAATGGTTGTAAATAACTTAAGAGGAATGGATGGTGTAGATGAGTTGGTCTTCTTGTAATCTTAGTGAAATGTGCTGATTGGATAAGAGAGAAAGGTTTTTGATTGGTTTAATTCAAACCAAGGCAAGCTGGCACCTGATCTCTGATTGGCTAACATAAGGCTCCTCCTAATCTGCCCATGTGTATGTCTAGGTTCATGGTCATGGTTCCCTTTGGCTTTACAGCCAAGGCCAGCCTGTCCCATGACCAAACTAGCCAATCACACTACAATGGCATCTCCTTGATTCTCCTTTGATGCCATCTGATCAGAACCTTATCCACAAGACTGGGACCACTTTTATAACTCCAAAACCTTGCCCAGACATTGCACAAGCTTTCCCAGGATGTCAGGTTCGCCCTATTTTTGCACCAACTCCAAAACTTCTCAAATGGCCGAGTTATGCAAATTTGGGTCGCCCTGGTCTGTACGGATCCGTACTGTCCGTACACGTCCGTACTGCCTCGCCCTAACTTTGCACACTCGCCCATTTGCTCCCAAATACACTTCTAAGTCTCTCCTAGACTTGGCCCTAACTTTGCACATCCATAAGGACACTTCTGGACACCTTGCCCTATCTTTTGCACAAGCCCCAACTCAACTCAACACCTTTAGTTTCTCCATTTCTTCTCTTCAAGTTAACACTCCCCCTCAAGCTTGACTTTAGTTGATCCTAAGTCAAGCTTGGAACCTTGAAGAACTTCCTCATTAAAAACCTCACCAAGGAAAACCCTTTGGGACAAAACCTTGATAAGGGAAAAAGAGTAAAGTCTCCAAGGCCTAGGGATTGGCCAGTGAGTCTTTGTGCCTTACCAACAATGTAAGGGACACAAAGACTCTAGATCATGGCCCTCATGTGATGCAAGATAGAACCCACTCTTCTTGCTCATCATCAACACTTCTTGTACTCTTCTTCAGACAGATCTTGGTCTCTCCCCCTTTCACCTAACTTCTTGTTGGGTTGAAGTGTTTGGACACACCAGATCTTCCTTGATAGATACAAGTACCTGATACATCATTCCACAAGTGTATCAGTCCCCAAGAGATAAACATATCATGAATGTATATAAAGAATAGATAAGGTTTACTCCCTTGTTTAGATGGTGAGGAGTGGCTGCTCTTCACTAGCCACTTGAATCCCTCACTTCTGAAACTCCATCTGATCAGTGAAGCCACTTCAACACTCCCCCTCAAGCTTGAGACCTCTTGCAAGGATCAAGCTTGGACAGCAAGAAGGCTTCATGATCTGGACTGAACAAACCATTGCAACCTCTCTTCATAACTTGCCACCCTTGATGGACTGCTGGTAGATACCTCAGTTTCCTCTTCAATCACCTCACACTAGAGGCCGCATTGATAGAGTAACCTTCTTCATACACAGCCAAGACTGCTCTGAACAATCTCTTGAGTAGACACGCTACTGCCTAAACCCGGATTGGCTCCTTCTTCGGAAGCTTGCAATGGTAAGGAGGAAACAGGTCACTGAGCTTCGAGAATCTTCTGGTAACTCACTTGAATCCCCACCTCAAGCTTGACTGAGTCTAGGTTCAAGCTTGAAGTGAGCCTCAATGAGACTCCAAACCGGGAGCGCATCACTTCCTACAGCTGCGCTTAAGTCAACCGATCTCCCATTTCCTTCAGCTCCAATGCCTTCAGGTCACCGGTCTCCTCAAGACTTAGGTGATGACCTTTCCTTGTGTGTCTCCATGAACCAGGAGCGCATCACTATCACTAGCTGCGCTTCTCAACCGGCCATACACACAAGCCACTCTCCATTGCTTCAACAATGGGCAAAGTCTTCCTCTTCTACTTGGATGGATGGTGAGCAAAGAACACTTCTTGTGAACCTGAAACATCACTCAAACTCCAGCATAGATAAGACACAAAGGTATTGGTATCAATCCTTGACACATCATCAAGGTTGATCACCAATATCACAAGCATTGCAACAGATTATACAAGACACTTTCAAGTTCTAATCTTTGCAAGCAAACTCTCTAAGCACAAGCACTTTCTTTTCCAGATTTATGCAAGCTACTTAGGCATTTTTAACTTCTGCCTTAACTGCATCTTAGACTTGAATCAAAGTGCATCAACCTAAGGCAGCAACAACACTCTACACTCCACTTTAAGCTCGGTTTCAATTCATGAAAGCAGTCAGGTTTAGACAATACTACTAACTCCCTAACAGACATTCATTATGAACCAGATTCAAGCAACAATTCTCAGTCACCAACCAACTCTTTTTAAGCATCCTGGGACAGATTCTAAACATTTCATATCTAGCAATCTTTAAACACATCCTCAGGTTTTCAATCACATCACAACATCACAACCTGTTTAATACATCATTCAGTTCACATACACAAGCTTTAAACAAGAGAAAGAGGTTTCTTACAGCCAAGGAACTAGTGTTAGTTCCTTGAAACTCCATAGAACATGGCAAGACAGTGAGCTGTTGGTGTCGACCCCAACTTCTCCTTCTTCCAAGGACCTTTCTCTTGAACTCTCCATGTCAAAGACCCCACCTTTCTTCATGTTACACTCGCCACACCAGTACCAGATGAAAGCTATCACCTTTCTTCTTGGACAGTGAATAAGAAACAGCTTGTATAAAGCTTTGAAGCTTGGTTGATCAGACCACTTCCTGCCTTGTTTCCAAGAGCCTTCTTTCTTCATGGGCGTCATGAGAGGGTGAGAAACGACCACATACAGCTTCTGGACACCAGGGATGAACCCATCTTCCACTTGAGATGTTGAACAGCCGGCTGGATCATCTAAGCTTGGTCTTGGTTTCAAAATGACATGAGAGGAGCTTGTGAGCTTTTGCGGAAGCTAAGAACCAGATCAGATGAACCTGGCTCTGATACCATGTGAGATTTTCAGAGATCTCAGGCTGTGTGTTTGTGTGAAACCAAATAGGGCAGAGAGAGAGAGTTTGATTTAGGTGATTTAGAGAGAGATGGATTAGTGGCAGTGTTTATGAGTGATTAAGTGTTTACTCAGATCAGAAACAAAAGACTTTGAGAGATTAGGAGATTAGAGACTAAGAAAGGGAGAGATTAAGGGATTCTGATCCAAGAACACTTTTCTATTATGAAGGAGAAGGGGAAATCCCCCTGACTCTCTTAAGAGTTACAAATTGTCTCAAACATCTGTTTATATAGACTTTTACAATCTGAGACATCATAAACCTATATCTAATGGTTGTAAATAACTTAAGAGGAATGGATGGTGTAGATGAGTTGGTCTTCTTGTAATCTTAGTGAAATGTGCTGATTGGATAAGAGAGAAAGGTTTTTGATTGGTTTAATTCAAACCAAGGCAAGCTGGCACCTGATCTCTGATTGGCTAACATAAGGCTCCTCCTAATCTGCCCATGTGTATGTCTAGGTTCATGGTCATGGTTCCCTTTGGCTTTACAGCCAAGGCCAGCCTGTCCCATGACCAAACTAGCCAATCACACTACAATGGCATCTCCTTGATTCTCCTTTGATGCCATCTGATCAGAACCTTATCCACAAGACTGGGACCACTTTTATAACTCCAAAACCTTGCCCAGACATTGCACAAGCTTTCCCAGGATGTCAGGTTCGCCCTATTTTTGCACCAACTCCAAAACTTCTCAAATGGCCGAGTTATGCAAATTTGGGTCGCCCTGGTCTGTACGGATCCGTACTGTCCGTACACGTCCGTACTGCCTCGCCCTAACTTTGCACACTCGCCCATTTGCTCCCAAATACACTTCTAAGTCTCTCCTAGACTTGGCCCTAACTTTGCACATCCATAAGGACACTTCTGGACACCTTGCCCTATCTTTTGCACAAGCCCCAACTCAACTCAACACCTTTAGTTTCTCCATTTCTTCTCTTCAAGTTAACAGGAAAGGATGAGTTGTATCAGCTTGTGGGAAGGCTGAAAGAAGGATGGATGGAGCTGGATGTGCTGAGACCAAGCACATCTGATCTGAGAGTTATTAAAGAAAAGAGGAAACAAGATGTGTTCTTTAGCTTTCTTGTGAAGGAGATATGGTTTCTGGTTCTTCATGCGTGTGATGTGTGGGAAGAGGACAAGAGTTCAAACCAGTGGAAAGGTGGTACAAGCTGTAAGAAGGGAAGGCTGAGAAAGCTTTCTAGAGTGTGGCTTAAGATGGGAAAGGCGTGGAAGAAGGACAGGGAGTCTGGGTATCTAACTGATAGGATGAGCTTGAAGATGATCAAGGAGGTGGCTCAACAAGTGGTAAGAGGAGAGTGTTCTTACTCTGCCTATATGAGTAACTCAGTGGAGGACAGTATGGTTATGAAGGGGCAAGAGATCAAAGGAGCAGATGATCCTATCACAAAGAAAGAATGGGATGAGTTTGTCAAGTATGTGTATGCTTTGGCTACGACCCGGAGACAAGGTGCTCCTGCCTTAGCATCCACGTCCAAACCCATCATCATTGATTCTGGAGCAACACATCATATGATCAGTGATAAAAGTCTGATAAGTGGAGTCAAGGCTGCAACAGGGAGTGTTATGATAGCTAATGGTGCTAGGATCCCAATAGAAGGCGTGGGAAACCTCAAGCTGTTTGAGAAGAGCTCACCTGCGTTCTATTTGCCTCAGTTCACTTCAAATCTGATATCAGTGAAGAAGGCCACAGTTGATCTTGATTGTCAAGTAGTATTCAGGCCAAATGAAGTTGAGTTTCAAGATTTGAAGACTGGGAGAGTTATTGGTAGAGGAGACAGCAAGAATCAGTTATATCATCTCCAAACAGCTAAGACCTCTAACCCTATTGATTCTGTATGCTTGAGTAGTAATGCTGATAGGTGTGAGAGTACTACTTGGCATGTTAGATTAGGACATCCTCATGCTCGTGCAATTGAATTGATTATGCCTAATATGTCATTCAATCACTTGGAATGTGAAGCTTGCATCTTAGGGAAGCATTGTAGAACTGTTTTTCCTACATCAGAGACCATATATGCAAATTGCTTTGATCTTGTTCATTCTGATGTGTGGACAGCCCCTTGTATGTCTAGAGAAAACCAGAAGTACTTTGTGACATTCATAGATGAGAAGTCTAAGTATACATGGATCACATTGCTGCCATCTAAGGATAGAGTGTTTGAGGCTTTTGTCAACTTCCAAGCATATGTAACTAACCATTACAATGCTACTGTGAAGGTACTACGGTCTGATAATGGAGGAGAATACACCAGTCATGCCTTCAAGAGTCACTTAGCTAAACATGGGATAGTGCATCAAACCAGTTGTCCTTACACACCACAGCAGAATGGGGTAGCTGAGAGGAAGAATAGGCATCTGATGGAGGTGGCTAGATCCATGATGTATCATGCAATGTTCCAAAGAGGTTTTGGGGTGATGCTGTTCAGACTGCATGCTATCTTATCAATCGGATTCCAACTAAGGTATTGAAGAATCTGTCTCCTTTTGAGGTGCTGAACAAGAGCAAGCCATACATAGATCATCTACGTGTCTTTGGATGTCTATGTTATGTCTGGGTTCCAGGAGAACAGAGAAACAAGTTGGAGGCAAAGAGCACTAAAGCAATGCTCATTGGATACTCAGTAACTCAGAAGGGGTACAAGTGCTATGATCCAGCAACCAGGAGAGTGCTGGTGTCTAGAGATGTTAAGTTCATAGAGACAAAGGGGTATTATGAAGAAAAGAATTGGGAAGACTTGGAAGATCTGTCTCAAGAACCAAGAAACATGGCAGAGAATCTGAGGAACATCTTGGAAAGGCTTGGGGTAAACATGTCCCAAGATAAGGTTAGAGAAGTTGAAAGAACAACTCCCCTTGATCATGAGGGGGGAATGGAGTCTGAATCAAGAGTGCAAGAGCAGCACCAAGAGGATTCAGGTCATCATGATCAAGAGGTGACACAAGAAGTAGAAAATGTTCCTCAGGTCGGTGTGAATGAGCAGGGAGAGGTTCATGATCCAGAGGAGGTGAGTGAGACAGAAACAGAGGTTCAAGCAGAGGTTCAAGCTGAGGATCAGGTTCAGGTTTTGCGAAGGAGCACAAGGATAAAGAGGGATGCTTCCAACTGGGTAAACACGAGAGTGTACTACAATGCCCAGGCTGTGGAGCATCCTTCTCAAGCCGTATGTTCCTTTGCAGAATATCCAGAAGAGCACATGGTGTTTATGTGTAACTTGGATGAGAATGAGATACCAAGATCTTATGAAGAAGCTATGAAGCACAAGGTTTGGAGAGATTCAGTAGGAGATGAAAGGGATGCAATGATCAGGAATGATACTTGGTATGAGAGTGAGTTACCTAAAGGGAAGAAGGCAGTTTCAAGCAGATGGATCTTCACCATCAAGTATCTTGCAAATGGGGAGATAGATAGGCGCAAGACTAGGCTAGTTGCAAGAGGATTTACACAGACTTATGGGGAAGATTACATTGATACTTTTGCACCAGTGGCCAAGCTTCACACAATTCGAATTGTGTTATCCATTGCAACAAACTTGGAGTGGGATTTGTGGCAAATGGATGTGAAGAATGCTTTCTTGCAAGGTGAACTTGAAGATGAAGTATACATGCATCCACCTCCTGGTCTTGAGCATCTAGTAAAGCCAGGGAATGTTTTGAGATTGAAAAAAGCAATATATGGGTTGAAGCAGTCACCTAGAGCTTGGTACAGGAAGCTGAGTACAACACTCAATGGGAGAGGCTTTAGGAAGTCTGAACTAGATCACACTCTCTTCACCTTGACAGGACCTTCAGGGAGCATTGTGATTCTAGTATATGTGGATGATTTGATTATCACAGGAAGTGATAAGGCAGGGATTCAGGCCACTAAGGAGTTTCTCAAATCTGTGTTTGACATCAAGGATTTGGGAGAGATGAAGTATTTTCTGGGCATTGAGATATGCAGATCAAAGGAGGGTTTGTTTATGTCTCAAAGGAAGTATACTATGGATATGTTGAAGGAGACTGATGTGCTTGGAGGAAAGATAGCCAAGACACCTCTCGAGGAGGGATATAAGGTTCTGCGTGAGGGGGAGGTTGAAGAGAAGCAGCTGTTTGAGGATCCTAAGCTATACAGGAAGATGGTTGGCAAGCTGATCTACTTGACCATCACTAGGCCAGATATATGCTTTGCGGTGAATCAAGTGAGTCAACATATGCAGGCGCCAAAGGTCCATCATTGGAAGATGGTTGATAGGATACTGAGGTATTTGAGTGGCACGTCTGGTCAAGGAGTTTGGATGGGTTGTAATGGCAGTACAGAAGTGGTTGGATATTGTGATGCTGATTGGGCAGGAGATAGAGTGGACATGAGATCAACTACTGGGTATTGTACATTCATTGGAGGGAACTTGGTCACTTGGAAGAGTAAGAAGCAGAAGGTTATCTCCTGTTCAAGTGCTGAAGCTGAGTATAGAGCCATGTTGAAGCTGACAAACAAGTTGGTGTGGATCAAGGGGATCTTGAAGCATTTGGAGATTGAGCAGAGTACTCCTATGACAATGCATTGTGACAATCAAGCAGCTATCCACATTGCTTCTAACTCAGTCTTTCATGAGAGGACGAAGCATATAGAAGTTGATTGCCACAAGGTGAGGCAGATGATTATACTTGGAGTGATATTGCCATGTTATACAAGAAGTGAAGATCAGCTTGCAGATGTGTTTACTAAAGCAGCGAGATTAAAGACAATGGAGTCCATACTATCAAGACTTGGACTCATTGATCTTACTCCTAGGAGCTGAGCCCCTCAACCATGGAGTCTCCACTCTTTTTCCCTCATCAAGGTTTTATCCCATTGGGTTTTCTTTGATGAGGTTTTTAATGAGGGAGGTCTTCATGGTTTCCAAGCTTGACTTGTTCTACATGGTCAAGCTTGAGGGGGAGTGTTGAGATGAATGTTAACTTGAAGAGAAGAAGTGGAGAAGCAAAGGTGATGAGTTGAGTTGGTGCTTGTGCAAAGACATGGCAAGATCTTCAGAGGTTGTATGTTAAGGCTTTGGGAGAGTCTTAAGGCTTCAGAAGTGGTCTGATGAGTGTGCAAAGATAGGGTTAAGTCGAGGAGGGACTTAGACACCATTTAGAGAAGATTTGGGTCAGACAGTAACTCCAAAGTTACCACAGTAACTTTGGAGAGTTACCACAGTAAGATTGGAGAAGTTTGGGCAAGTTGGTGTAAAAGTGAATGGTGAATCACTAGTCACTATTCAGGTTGACTATTCACTATTTGGGTCACTATTCAGGATGTGAAGAGTGCATAGTATATGGATAAGGCACCAAGGTTTGAATCTAGTCAAAGGGAATCAAGAAGATGCTTTGTGGAGGCAAACAACCAATGGGAGCTTCCTTGTGTGTGATTGGCTAGTTCTGGTCTTGGACAGGCTGTCTCTTGCTGTAAAGAGAAGGGAGCCACGACCATGAACCTGGACAGATGCATGGGAAGATTAGGAGGAGCCTAAGGAGAGCCAATCACAAGCAAGGAGCCAGCTTGCCTTGGTTTGAATTAAAGTGAGCCAGCTTAGCTTATCCAATCAGCACACATCACTCAGATTGCAACAAGACCAACTCATCCCCACCATCCATTCCTCTTAAGTTATTTCTATCCATTAGATATAGGTTTATGAGTTTGCAAGAGTGTAAAACCTATATAAAGACCCTCATGGGCGTTTGTAACTCTCTTAAGAGAGTATGGGGGGTTTCCCCATCTCCTTCATAATTATAAAAGTGTGTTCTTGATCAGATTCCCTTAATCTACCCCTTTCTTAGTCTCTAATCTTCTTAATCTCTCAAAGTCTCTTTGTTTCTGATTCAAGTTCATACTAGTTTCATCAGACCTCTTATTCAACTAGTTCAAGACCTTATCTTTGCCTTTAATGGCTTTTCATACACATACACAGCCAGAGCTCTCAAATCTCACATGGTATCAGAGCCAGGTTCATCAGAACCTGAGCTGAGCTTCCGCAAATCCACAGCTCTTATCTCAGCTCAAACCAAACCCTTGAAGTCATATCCATCCGAGTTCAGCTCTTGAAGAAGAAGAGTACAAGAAGTGTTGATGATGAGCAAGAGGAGTGGGTTCTATCTTGCATCACATGAGGGCCATGATCCAGAGTCTTTGTGTCCCTTACATTGTTGGTAAGGCACAAAGACTCACTGGCCAATCCCTAGGCCTTGGAGACTTTACTCTTTTTCCCTCATCAAGGTTTTGTCCCAAAGGGTTTTCCTTGGTGAGGTTTTTAATGATAAGACAGTGGCGTGTCTAGGCAAGAGAGTGTTCAGAGCACTCTTGGCTGTGAGAAGATGAAGACTCTATCAGTGCGGCTTCTAGTGTGAGGTGGCTGAAGAGGTAGCTGAAGCTTCCACAAGCACTCCATGAAGATGGCGAGTTCAGAAGGTGTTGCAATGGAGTAATGGTGCAGATCATGAAGCTATCCATCCAAGCTTGTTCCTGTGAGAGTCTCAAGCTTGAGGGGGAGTGTTGAAGCTTACATGATCTGAGAGTACTTGGTGGTTATTCAAGAAGAGGAGCAGATCAGTTATGAAGCATAATGAAGGATGAAGAAGCAATCACCAATGCGGCCTCTAGAGTGAGGTGATTGGTACTACAGTCTGAAACATCCTGTCATGAAGGTTTCAGTAACATGGTGGTGACTCATGAAGAAGAAGCAGCCAAGACTCAGCTTGTATCTATCAAGGAAGATCTGGTAGTCCGAGCACTTGATCACAACAAGATGGTTGTGAGAAAGGGGGAGAGACCAAGATCTGTCTAAAGAAGAGTACAAGAAGTGTTGATGATGAGCAAGAGGAGTGGGTTCTATCTTGCATCACATGAGGGCCATGATCCAGAGTCTTTGTGTCCCTTACATTGTTGGTAAGGCACAAAGACTCACTGGCCAATCCCTAGGCCTTGGAGACTTTACTCTTTTTCCCTCATCAAGGTTTTGTCCCAAAGGGTTTTCCTTGGTGAGGTTTTTAATGAGGAAGTTCTTCAAGGTTCCAAGCTTGACTTAGGATCAGCTAGAGTCAAGCTTGAGGGGGAGTGTTAACTTGAAGAGAAGAAGTGGAGAAGCAAAGGTGATGAGTTGAGTTGGTGCTTGTGCAAAGACATGGCAAGATCTTCAGAGGTTGTATGTTAAGGCTTTGGGAGAGTCTTAAGGCTTCAGAAGTGGTCTGATGAGTGTGCAAAGATAGGGTTAAGTCGAGGAGGGACTTAGACACCATTTAGAGAAGATTTGGGTCAGACAGTAACTCCAAAGTTACCACAGTAACTTTGGAGAGTTACCACAGTAAGATTGGAGAAGTTTGGGCAAGTTGGTGTAAAAGTGAATGGTGAATCACTAGTCACTATTCAGGTTGACTATTCACTATTTGGGTCACTATTCAGGATGTGAAGAGTGCATAGTATATGGATAAGGCACCAAGGTTTGAATCTAGTCAAAGGGAATCAAGAAGATGCTTTGTGGAGGCAAACAACCAATGGGAGCTTCCTTGTGTGTGATTGGCTAGTTCTGGTCTTGGACAGGCTGTCTCTTGCTGTAAAGAGAAGGGAGCCACGACCATGAACCTGGACAGATGCATGGGAAGATTAGGAGGAGCCTAAGGAGAGCCAATCACAAGCAAGGAGCCAGCTTGCCTTGGTTTGAATTAAAGTGAGCCAGCTTAGCTTATCCAATCAGCACACATCACTCAGATTGCAACAAGACCAACTCATCCCCACCATCCATTCCTCTTAAGTTATTTCTATCCATTAGATATAGGTTTATGAGTTTGCAAGAGTGTAAAACCTATATAAAGACCCTCATGGGCGTTTGTAACTCTCTTAAGAGAGTATGGGGGGTTTCCCCATCTCCTTCATAATTATAAAAGTGTGTTCTTGATCAGATTCCCTTAATCTACCCCTTTCTTAGTCTCTAATCTTCTTAATCTCTCAAAGTCTCTTTGTTTCTGATTCAAGTTCATACTAGTTTCATCAGACCTCTTATTCAACTAGTTCAAGACCTTATCTTTGCCTTTAATGGCTTTTCATACACATACACAGCCAGAGCTCTCAAATCTCACAATGAAGACCAAAGAGGCTGAGACAGTAACTTTAGAGTTTTACTGTGGTAACTTTCTTTTAACCACAGTAACTACTTGGGGAAGTTATCTGATGGGATGAGGAGGTAACTTAATGAGGAGAAGAGAGGAAATTCGACCTAAGAGGATAAGGAAGGATAAGGGAGCACTTTGACAGCCTGTATGATGCTGGAAAGGAGAGGATGCTTTTTACTAGTGCAAGCATGTGAGAAAGCACAGCCAAGTGATTCAAAAGGAGTTCCAGCCTGTCCATTGACTCCACATGCTTATACATTTCGAAAACCCTTGTTGCTCTCTCTATTAATACTTGTAAACCTCATCAGTTATTAATTAATGGAGTTTTGAGTCTATCTCTCTCTAGAATCTCTCTATTCTCTCTAAACTTTACTCTAATCTTCTCTGATTATTATTAAACACACTCTAAAACACAAAAGTGTTTACTTATCACAATATGGGATTCTACATCAAACAAGCTGTCCGTATACTCCACAGCAAAATGGAGTGGCTGAGAGGAAGAATAGGCACCTCATGGAAGTAGCAAGGTCACTTATGTTTCAGAGTAACGTCCCAAAGAGATTTTGGAGTGATGCAGTTGCCACTGCTTGTTACTTGATCAATAGAACTCCAACCAAGATTCTGAATGAGAAGGCTCCATTTGAAGTTCTAAACAAGTACAAGCCAGTTCTTGATTACTTGAAAGTCTTTGGATGTCTATGCTTTGTGCTCAAACCAGGAGAGATGCGCAACAAGCTAGAAGCAAGAAGTACTAAGGCTGTATTCATAGGATACTCAGCTACACAGAAAGGATACAAGTGCTATGATCCTATAGCAAGAAGAGTACTTGTATCTAGAGACGTGAAGTTCTTAGAAGATAGAGGGTACTATGAAGAAAAGAATCAAGAAGACCTGAAGGACTTGACATCAGACAAGGCCACCACCTTGCGGATCATCCTTGAAGGTCTTGGAATCAGTACATCCCAGGATCCAAGAGATCACATGACTACACCTCCTGAAGTTGGTTCACCATCCCACCTTGATCATGAGGGAGGAGAGGAGCATGAAGAGCCTATGCAAGAGGCTAACCAAGATGATGGAGGAGTAGAGGATGAAGGAGAAGAGAGCATAGGCTCTGATGGTCATGGGGATGATCATGGTGTGATACAAACACCTTCTCAAAACGAAGTGGTAGAAGAACAACAGGAAGAAGAACCGGTTGTGCAACCACTAAGAAGGAGTACAAGGATAAGGAAGGATCCTTCTAGCTGGGTAAACACGAGAGTGTACTACAATGCCCAAGCTGTGGAGCATCCTTCTCAAGCCGTGTGCTCCTTTGCTCAATATCCAGAAGCACATTGTGCCTTCATGGTAAACTTGGATGAGAATCACATCCCAAGAAGCTATGAAGAGGCAATGAAGGATAAGGAATGGAAGGAATCAGTAGGAGCTGAGGCAGGAGCTATGATAAAGAATGATACATGGTATGAGAGTGAACTACCAAAAGGGAAGAAGGCAGTGTCTAGTAGATGGATCTTCACAATCAAATACAAGGCTGATGGACAGATTGAGAGGAAGAAAACTAGACTAGTAGCAAGAGGGTTCACTCAGACATATGGGGAGGATTACATTGAGACATTTGCCCCTGTAGCTAAGCTACACACCATTAGGATTGTTCTAAGCTTGGCGGTTAATCTTGGATGGGGATTGTGGCAAATGGATGTAAAGAATGCATTCTTACAAGGGGAACTTGAGGATGAAGTCTACATGTATCCTCCACCAGGCCTAGAACATCTAGTGAAGAAAGGGAATGTACTGAGGTTAAAGAAAGCTATCTATTGTTGAGATGAGGAAGTCATTATGAGAAGGAGAGGAAGAGCTAAGCAAGTGATGGAAAGAGTAAGGACAGTACGGCCTATGTACGGACAGGGGCTTGGCCGTACATCTGAGGAAACATGAAGGAAGAAGGAGATGGGTGAGTAAAGCCTCTAGAGTACATAGAAGGTCTCAAGACTGATCAGACCGTTTAGGGATAAGGGCGGGACGAGCCTTATCCATCCAGGCCGTGGACAGGCTGTAAAGGCCAAGCGTGTGAGCCTTACCATCCGTGAATTCAAAAGAGACGCTCCCCTTTGGCTTGACTTCACATGCTTATGACTAGTGCTGCTTTCTCTTGACTTGTAAACCCTAATGCCTCTTCTATAAATATTGTAACCTCATCTCATAATAAGATCATACAGTTCTGAGTCTCTCTCTAATCTCTTAAGGCACCATGATTCTCTCTTAGACACTAAACAGCTCTCAAGTCTCTTAATCTTTCACAATCTCTTTCTAATCTCCACTTAAACTCTCACTTATACTCTAGTTACTCTAAGGATCTCTAAATCTTATATGGTATCAGAGCCAGGTTACTTAGGATCTGGGGTTTGATCTTTAGAGAGTTACAAGCTGAAGGCTTTGAAGCTACACGCGAGTGGCTTTGAAGGTGTTTGGGCTGTGCTACGTTCGGTGTGTGTGTGCGATCCTAGACTCAAGATTGGTGTGTGTACGTGATTCAAGACTCAAGATTTCATCAGATTCAAGTTGTTCAAGTCAAGCTAAGCAAAGATGGAACATGGTATGAACATGAGGATGAAGGTAGCGGTTACTTTCAAAGGTAACAACTATCTTGTGTGGTCTCGGATGGTGAAGACTGCTGTGGGAAGTAAGGGTTTGTGGGGGCACATCACAACAGGAGAGGCTCCGAAACTCATTACTCAGGGAGGAGATCAAGAAGAGGTCTCCAATGAAGCGGCTGTAGAGAAATGGCAACAAGAAGACATGCTGGTGATGACGGTTCTACACTCATCCTTGGATCCAGCTATCTTAGATGCCTACAGCTACTGTGAGTCAGCCAAAGAGCTGTGGGACCCGCTGAAGAAGGTGTATGGGAACATCTCCAACCTCAGCCGTGTGTTTGAAGTAAAGCAAGCTATCAACCGTCTAGTGCAAGAGGATATGGAGTTCACTAAGCACTTGGGAAGGTTCAGGTCCTTATGGTCAGAACTGGAGATGCTGAGGCCGAGCACAACTGATCCTGATCAGCTGAATGAGAGGCGTGAGCAAGATAAGGTCTTTGGGCTGCTTCTCACGCTGAACCCGGCCTACACTCAACTCATCCAACACATGTTGAGAGCTGACAAGCTTCCGGACCTTGAGGATGTGTGTGCGCAAATCCAAAGGGAGCAGGGGTCTATGGGGTTGTTTGGAGGAAAGGGGGAGCTCTCTCTTGCCAATCAAGCAGCTCATGAGTACTTGACCGAAGCTCCACAAGCAAATAAGGCATCTCACGGAAAGTATGAGGACAGGAAGTTCAATGGCAACTGTGATCATTGCAAGAAGCATGGTCATAAGAAGAGCCAATGCTGGATACTACACCCACACCTCAAGCCGGCCAAGTTCATGAAGGAGCGTGAGGGAAGGGCAAATGTGACTGAAGGATCAAGTGGAGCTGGCACCATCAAGACAAGTGAAGTGGATGGTCATGGAGGCAATGATGGGAATGGGAAGTCTCTGGTGGCTTACACAGGCGCCTCAAGCTCACGCAGCAATGATGACTACATCAGGAGATCAGACCTTGATGCACTCTTCAAAATGCTAAAGGAAAACGGTAACACTTATGGTTATTCCTTTGGAGCATCTATGATTGCATATAAGGATGATCACTTGATTAGAGAACTAGTAGAACGGTTAGAGACTAGGAATGAGTATAGATGTGCACACATTGCTAGAGATGATAGGATGCATTCATCACTTAGTAATCTATGTCATAATGCTAAACGAGTAGATAAACCATTGATTGTTGATTCTGGAGCATCACATCATATGATAAGTGATGAGAAACTAATTAAGGATATAGAACCTACTCATGGACATGTGATGATAGCAAATGGAGATAAGATACCTATTAAGGGAATAGGAAAGCTTAAGTTGTTTAACAAAGAATCTAAAGCCTTTTACATGCCTGAATTCACATCAAACCTATTATCTGTAAAGAAATGTACTAATGATTTACAATGCAATGTTATCTTTAGTCCTAATGATGTGAAGTTTCAGGATATTGAGAGCAGCAGATTGATTGGGAAAGGGGTGACTAAAGGAGATCTCTATATGCTTGAAGAACTCACTTCTGTTCCTGATTATAGTTGCTCGTTTACTTCTGCTTCTTTGTTGAATAAACATGCATTGTGGCATGCTAGAGTAGGACACCCTCATGTTAAAGCTTTGAACTTAATGGTACCAGGTGTTGTGTTTGAAAACAAAAATTGTGAAGCTTGCATTTTAGGCAAGCATTGTAGAACTGTGTTTCAAAAGTCTACTACTGTTTATGAGAATTGCTTTGATCTAGTTCATTCAGATGTATGGACTGCCCCTTGCTTATCTAGAGATAGCTATAAGTATTTTGTCACATTCATTGATGAAAAATCCAAATACACCTGGTTAACCTTAATTCAGACCAAAGATAGGGTACTTGATGCATTTAGGAACTTTCAAACGTATGTGACTAACCATTATCATGCTAAGATTAAAATTTTGAGATCAGATAATGGAGGAGAGTACACAAGCAATGCATTCAAGCAGCACTTATCACAATATGGGATTCTACATCAAACAAGCTGTCCGTATACTCCACAGCAAAATGGAGTGGCTGAGAGGAAGAATAGGCACCTCATGGAAGTAGCAAGGTCACTTATGTTTCAGAGTAACGTTCCAAAGAGATTTTGGAGTGATGCAGTTGCCACTGCTTGTTACTTGATCAATAGAACTCCAACCAAGATTCTGAATGAGAAGGCTCCATTTGAAGTTCTAAACAAGTACAAGCCAGTTCTTGATTACTTGAAAGTCTTTGGATGTCTATGCTATGTGCTCAAACCAGGAGAGATGCGCAACAAGCTAGAAGCAAGAAGTACTAAGGCTGTATTCATAGGATACTCAGCTACACAGAAAGGATACAAGTGCTATGATCCTATAGCAAGAAGAGTACTTGTATCTAGAGACGTGAAGTTCTTAGAAGATAGAGGGTACTATGAAGAAAAGAATCAAGAAGACCTGAAGGACTTGACATCAGACAAGGCCACTACCTTGCGGATCATCCTGGAAGGCCTTGGAATCAGTACATCCCATGATCCTAGATATCACACGACTACACCTCCTGAAGTTGGTTCACCATCCCACCTTGATCATGAGGGAGGAGAGGAGCATGAAGAACCTATGCAAGAGGCTAACCAAGATGATGGAGGAGTAGAGGATGAAGGAGAGGAGAGCATAGGCTCTGATGGTCATGGGCATGATCATGGTGTGATACAAACACCTTCTCAAAACGAAGTGGTAGAAGAACAACAGGAAGAAGAACCGGTTGTGCAACCACTAAGAAGGAGTACAAGGATAAGGAAGGATCCTTCTAGCTGGGTAAACACGAGAGTGTACTACAATGCCCAAGCTGTGGAGCATCCTTCTCAAGCCGTGTGCTCCTTTGCTCAATATCCAGAAGCACATTGTGCCTTCATGGTAAACTTGGATGAGAATCACATCCCAAGAAGCTATGAAGAGGCAATGAAGGATAAGGAATGGAAGGAATCAGTAGGAGCTGAGGCAGGAGCTATGATAAAGAATGAGACATGGTATGAGAGTGAACTACCAAAAGGGAAGAAGGCAGTGTCTAGTAGATGGATCTTCACAATCAAATACAAGGCTGATGGACAGATTGAGAGGAAGAAAACTAGACTAGTAGCAAGAGGGTTCACTCAGACATATGGGGAGGATTACATTGAGACATTTGCCCCTGTAGCTAAGCTACACACCATTAGGATTGTTCTAAGCTTGGCGGTTAATCTTGGATGGGGATTGTGGCAAATGGATGTAAAGAATGCATTCCTACAAGGGGAACTTGAGGATGAAGTCTATATGTATCCTCCACCAGGCCTAGAACATCTAGTGAAGAAAGGGAATGTACTGAGGTTAAAGAAAGCTATCTATGGCTTGAAGCAATCACCAAGAGCGTGGTATAACAAGTTGAGCACAACCTTGAATGGACGTGGCTTCAGGAAGTCAGAATTAGATCACACACTTTTCACCCTCACTACACCCTCAGGTATGGTTGCTCTCCTTGTGTATGTGGATGATATCATTATCACAGGAAGTGATAAGGAAGGTATCAAAGCAACCAAGGAGTTTCTCAAATCCATGTTTGAAATCAAAGATTTGGGAGAAATGAAATACTTTCTTGGAATTGAGATTTGTAGATCCAAGGAAGGGTTATTCATGTCCCAAAGGAAGTATACACTTGATCTTTTGAAAGATGCAGGTGCTTATGGAGGCAAGACAGCAAGGATGCCTATGTATAAGATTAAGAGAATGAAATGATTTAGAGAAGATTAAGGAACAGAATGAGAGATTATGAAAAGATTAGACTAGAATCATGCTTAAGAGAGTATGAGCTTAGTGAGAGAAACTCAGAACTGTATGTTTCTTATTAAATGACCAGAGTTACAATATATAGGATGAGATCATAAGGGTTTTCGAAATCATAGAGCTAAGCTAAGCATGTGAAGTCAACAAGGAGAGGATAAGCCTTATTTGGACCGGCCAATCAGCTTCCCCACATGCTTGGAGTATCTAGCATCTTGGACCAAGATGCTCTTGCCTTTCCAGCTGTGCCAGCCTGTCAAGCCGCGCCTCTTCTTATCCTCCAACGGTCTGATCCATCAGCCAAAGCCTCTTCTTTCCACATGAGTTACCCGGGTAACTCTTTGTGACCGTGGTCGAGGTTTCACTTGTCCTAACATGTACGGACGTACGGCCTTGTACGGCCTTGTACGGTCAGGCCAATGTGAACCTCTCCTATCACACCAATGCTTAACATACTCTCTTCAGTCTTAACCCCTTTGTGCTTCACACCTGTATACTCAACTCTTCAACACTCCCCCTCAAGCTTAGCTTTGTGAAGTCTAAGCTTGGACACTATGAGATCTTCCTCATTAAAAACCTCACCAAAGAAAACCCATTGGGACAAAACTTTGATGAGGGAAAAAGAGTAAAGACCTCATAGTAAGGGGCTCAGCTCCTAGATGAAAGATCAACGAGTCCCAACCTGATGTAGATGGACTCCATTGTCTTCATTCTTGCTGCTTTTGTGAACACATCAGCCAGTTGATCTTCACTCCGTGTGTAGCATGGCAGGATCACTCCCAAGACTATCATCTGCCTTACCTTGTGACAATCCACTTCAATGTGCTTGGTTCTCTCATGGAAGACTGAGTTGGAGGCAATGTGGATTGCAGCTTGGTTATCACAATGCATTGTCATTGGCGCCACTTGCTCAATCTCAATGTGCTTCAAGATCCCCTTGATCCATACCAACTCATTAGTGAGCTTCAGCATTGCTCTATATTCTGCCTCCGCACTAGAACAAGAGACCACCTTCTGCTTCTTGCTCTTCCAAGTCACAAGGTTCCCTCCAATGAAGGTGCAGTAGCCGGTTGTAGATCTTCTGTCTGCTCTATCTCCAGCCCAATCTGCATCACAGTAGCCAACCACTTCTGTACTCCCATTGCATCCCATCCAGACTCCTTGGCCTGGTGATCCGTTGAGGTAGCTTAGCACTCTATCTACCATTCTCCAATGATGATCCTTTGGAGCTTGCATGTGTTGACTCACCTGATTCACAGCAAAGCAGATATCAGGTCGTGTGATTGTTAGGTAGATTAGCTTACCCACTAGCTTCCTATAAAGCTTAGGATCATGGAACAGCTTGCTGTCTTCAAGCTCCCCCTCTCTTGGCACTTTGTACCCATCCTCCATTGGCATTTTTGCGGTTTGTCCTCCAAGTTTACCTGCATCTTTCAAAAGATCAAGTGTATATTTCCTTTGGGACATGAATAATCCTTCCTTGGATCTACAAATCTCAATCCCAAGAAAGTATTTCATCTCTCCAAGATCTTTAATCTCAAACACAGACTTGAGATAGTCTTTGGTTTCTTGTATTCCAACCTTATCACTACCAGTAATGATAATGTCGTCAACATAGACCAATAGACAGATGATACCTGAGGTTGTGTTTAGAGTAAATAAGGTATGGTCCAGTTCAGACTTCCTGAAGCCTTTTCCATTCAGTGTAGTACTCAGCTTGTGATACCAGGCTCTAGGTGATTGCTTCAATCCATAGATAGCCTTCTTCAACCTTAGGACATTCCCTGGCTTCACAATACTCTCAAGACCCGGAGGAGGCTGCATATACACCTCATCTTCAAGTTCCCCTTGTAGAAATGCATTCTTCACATCCATTTGCCACAATCCCCATTCAAGATTAGTAGCAATTGATAAGATGATTCTGATGGTGTGAAGCTTAGCCACTGGAGCAAATGTGTCTATGTAGTCCTCTCCATATGTCTGTGTAAACCCTCTAGCCACAAGCCTGGTCTTCTTCCTATCAACCGTCCCATCTGGTCTATACTTGATTGTAAATATCCATTTACATGATACTGCCTTCTTCCCTTGAGGCAGCTCACTCTCATACCAGGTTCCATTCTTACTCATAGCATCAGCCTCATCCGCAACTGAGTCTCTCCACTCTTTATCTTCCATTGCCTCTTCATATGTCCTTGGTATGTAGCTTGTATCCAAACTTGTCATAAAAGCACAATGCTCGTTTGGGAACTCGGCAAATGAACAGACAGCTTGACTGGGATGTGCAACGGCTTGAGCATTGTAGTAAACTCTGGTATTGGCCCAGTTAGATGGATCCTTCCTTACTCTTGTACTTCTTCTTAATGGCACTGTCTCCATAAGTGGCTCACTGGCCACCTCAGGTTCTATAGCCGTTTCATTGATTACCTCTTCCCTTTCTTCAGGTTGTACCTCCATCTGATCTCTTCTTTCTTCAGTTGCATCTCCATTGTGCATCACTTGTTGATCAGGACTTGAGCTCCCTTCATTCTCATGAGCTGTATCAGACTTGTTTCCCCCTTCATGATCAGCATGGGATGTGTCTTCAGCTTCATTTTGAACTGGTGCTTCTCGCCCCTTTGGATCCTGGGTTGTATTGATCCCAAGACCATCCAAGATCATCCTAAGACTCGCAGCCTTATCAGATGGTTGAGCTAGATCTTTCAGATCTTCCCAGCTCCTTTCTTCATAGTAACCTTTAGTTTCTATGAACTTTACGTCCCTTGAAACTAGGAGCCTTCTTGTTTGCGGCTCAAAGCATTTGTATCCTCTTTGTGTTGTTGAGTACCCCACAAACATGGCTTTAATACTCTTAGGCTCCAACTTGTTCCTCATGTCTCCTGGAATCAGCACATAACATATGCTTCCGAACACTCTCAAATGGCTTAGGGATGGCTTGATCTTATTCAGAACTTCAAACGGTGATTGATCTTCCAAGACTCTTGTAGGAATTCGGTTGATCAAGTAGCAGGCTGAGATCACAGCATCACTCCAAAACCTTTTTGGAACATTGGTTTGAAACATCATTGATCTTGCAACCTCCATTAGATGTCTGTTCTTTCTCTCAGCCACACCATTTTGTTGTGGAGTGTAAGGACAGCTAGTTTGATGAAGGATTCCGTGTAAGGCTAGATGTTGCTTGAAGGCAATGCTTGTATATTCCCCACCATTATCTGATCTGAAAATCTTAAGCTTGGCATTATAATGGTTAGATACATAAGCTTGAAAGTTTTTAAATGCTTCAAGAACTCTATCCTTAGTTTTAATGAGAGTTATCCAGGTGTATTTGGATTTTTCATCAATGAATGTTACAAAGTACTTATAATTTTCCCTAGACAAGCAAGGAGCAGTCCAAACATCAGAATGCACAAGATCAAAACATTTCTCATATATAGTAGTTGAGTTTCTAAAGACTGCCTTACAATGTTTGCCCAAGATACATGCTTCACATTCATTATTTTTATACATGACACCTGGTAACATTAAGTTCAAAGCCCTATCATGTGGATGGCCTAATCTAGCATGCCATAATGCATCATTATTCAAACTAGAGACAGAACTAAAAGAGAAACTTGAATTGGAAATGGGAGCTATGTCTTCTAGCATATAAAGCTCTCCTTTGGTAACTCCCTTGCCAATCATCTTTCTTGTGTCAATATCCTGAAACTTCACATCATTAGGACTAAAGATAACATTGCAATGTAAATCAGTAGTACATCTTTTAACAGATAATAAATTTGATGTGAATTCAGGCATATAGAAAGCTCTAGACTCTTTATCAAACAGATTTAGATTTCCTATTCCTTTAATTGCAATTCTATCACCATTTGCAATCATCACATTTCCACAAGCAGGTTCTATATCCTTAATGAGACTAGTGTCACTAATCATGTGATGAGATGCACCTGAATCTACAATCAAAGGTTTTATCACATTTTTAGCAGCAAGTGTTATAGGTAAATCATTCAAGCTGTTTAGACATCTAGATGCATCTTTTATCTCATTGTTATGACTTAGATAACCATGAGTCCTATCTATGTAAGATGCAGCAAGAGAGTATCCTAGAGGAGTGTTCATACAGTTACCATTCTCCTTGAGAGCTTTGATAAGGGCATCAATGTCTGATCTCCTTATCATCTCACCATCAGTGCTCTTCCCCGGAGTGTGCTGAGTGGTTAAGGCCTTCCCTACACCTTCTTGCATTGCCTGTCCAGCTCCGGATGTTCCAGCTTCACTAGCTCCATCAGACAGATGCGCCCTTGCTTCTCTATCCCTCATGAACTTGGTAGGCTTGAGGTGGGGGTGTAGATCCAGCACTGGCTCCTCTTATGGCCCTGCTTCTTGCAATGATCACACTTCCCTCCAAACTTTCCTTCCTCAGTCCTGTATGCCGCTTTGTTTGCTTGGACAGCATCAGCTTGATTCGCGAGTGTAAGCTCCCCCTTTCCTCCAAACAACCCAACTGATCCCTCCTCTCTTTGTATCTGAGCGCATAAATCTTCAAGGGAAGGAAGCTTTGGTGATCTCAAAATGTGTTTGATGAGGTCATTAAAGACCGGATTCAAGGTGAGCAGCAAACCGAACACTTGATCCTGTTCTCTTCTCTCCATGAGAACATCTTGATCAGTGGTGTTAGGCCTCAGCATCTCTAGCTCAGACCATAAGGCTCTGAACTTTCCCAAGTGTTTAGTAAACTCCACCTCCTCTTGCACAAGAGTGTTGATTGATCTCTTCAACTCAAACACACGGCTCAGATTAGAGATGTTACCGTAGACCTTTTGGAGTGTATCCCACAGGTCCTTTGGCGTCTCACAGTAGCTGTAGGCTTCCAGGATTGAAGCTTCAAGTGACCCATGTAGTACCGTAAGCACCTTCAAGTCATCTTGATCCCACTTCTCTTGATCTACCACCATCAGCTCTTGACCGCCTTCTCCTTCTTTAGCAACTGGTCTCGGAGCTCCATCTGAGATATGGCTCCATAAACCCTTGCTCCCAACTGCCGCTTTCACCAAGCGAGACCACAACAGGTAGTTAGTACCACCCTTCAACGTAACAGCAACCGAGAGAGCCTTGCTCTTGCTTTCTTCCATCTCAAATGCTTAAGAACAACCGCAAATGGGATGAAGCTGAAGATTACTGAGATTAGAAACCAGGAAATGGGTAACCTGGCTCTGATACCATATAAGATTAAGAGAATGAAATGATTTAGAGAAGATTAAGGAACAGAATGAGAGATTATGAAAAGATTAGACTAGAATCATGCTTAAGAGAGTATGAGCTTAGTGAGAGAAACTCAGAACTGTATGTTTCTTATTAAATGACCAGAGTTACAATATATAGGATGAGATCATAAGGGTTTTCGAAATCATAGAGCTAAGCTAAGCATGTGAAGTCAACAAGGAGAGGATAAGCCTTATTTGGACCGGCCAATCAGCTTCCCCACATGCTTGGAGTATCTAGCATCTTGGACCAAGATGCTCTTGCCTTTCCAGCTGTGCCAGCCTGTCAAGCCGCGCCTCTTCTTATCCTCCAACGGTCTGATCCATCAGCCAAAGCCTCTTCTTTCCACATGAGTTACCCGGGTAACTCTTTGTGACCGTGGTCGAGGTTTCACTTGTCCTAACATGTACGGACGTACGGCCTTGTACGGCCTTGTACGGCCTTGTACGGTCAGGCCAATGTGAACCTCTCCCATCACACCAATGCTTAACATACTCTCTTCAGTCTTAACCCCTTTGTGCTTCACACCTGTATACTCAACTCTTCAACACTATGGAGGATGGATACAAAGTACCAAGAGAGGGGGAGATTGAAGACAGCAAACCTTATCAGGATCCTAAACTCTATAGAAAACTAGTTGGCAAATTGATTTATCTTACCATAACTAGACCTGACATTTGTTTTGCTGTGAATCAGGTGAGTCAACACATGCAAGTTCCTAAGGAGCATCATTGGCGCATGGTGGAGAGGATCTTGATGTATCTCAATGGCTCACCTGATCAAGGAGTATGGATGGGTTGCAATGGAAGCACTGAAGTGGTTGGATACTGTGATGCAGATTGGGCTGGTGATAGAGCAGACAGGAGATCAACCACAGGCTATTGCACATTCATTGGAGGCAACTTGGTGACATGGAAGAGTAAGAAGCAGAAGGTGGTCTCTTGCTCAAGTGCAAAAGCTGAGTATAGAGCTATGCTGAAGCTTACCAACGAGTTGGTATGGATCAAAGGCATCTTGAAGCATTTGGAGATTGATCAAGCCACGCCAATGACAATGCATTGTGATAACCAAGCAGCCATTCACATTGCATCCAACTCGGTGTTTCATGAGAGAACCAAGCACATTGAAGTTGATTGCCACAAGGTGAGGCAAATGATCATTCTAGGAGTCATCTTGCCATGTTACACAAGGAGTGAAGATCAGTTGGCTGATGTGTTCACCAAGGCTGCAAGACAGAAGACAATGGAGTCCATTCATATCAGGTTGGGCCTCATTGATCTTGGGAAGGGAAGGAGCTGATCCTCTTGGCTGTGAGGTCTTTACTCTTTTTCCCTCATCAAGGTTTTGTCCCAATGGGTTTTTCCTTGGTGAGGTTTTTAATGAGGAAGATCTCATAGCCATCCAAGCTTAGGCTTTCACAAAGCTAAGCTTGAGGGGGAGTGTTGAGATGAGGAAGTCATTATGAGAAGGAGAGGAAGAGCTAAGCAAGTGATGGAAAGAGTACGAACAGTACGGCCTATGTACGGACAGGGGCTTGGCCGTACATCTGAGGAAACATGAAGGAAGAAGGAGATGGGTGAGTAAAGCCTCTAGAGTACATAGAAGGTCTCAAGACTGATCAGACCGTTTAGGGATAAGGGCGGGACGAGCCTTATCCATCCAGGCCGTGGACAGGCTGTAAAGGCCAAGCGTGTGAGCCTTACCATCCGTGAATTCAAAAGAGACGCTCCCCTTTGGCTTGACTTCACATGCTTATGACTAGTGCTGCTTTCTCTTGACTTGTAAACCCTAATGCCTCTTCTATAAATATTGTAACCTCATCTCATAATAAGATCATACAGTTCTGAGTCTCTCTCTAATCTCTTAAGGCACCATGATTCTCTCTTAGACACTAAACAGCTCTCAAGTCTCTTAATCTTTCACAATCTCTTTCTAATCTCCACTTAAACTCTCACTTATACTCTAGTTACTCTAAGGATCTCTAAATCTTATATGTATGGCTTGAAGCAATCACCAAGAGCGTGGTATAACAAGTTGAGCACAACCTTGAATGGACGTGGCTTCAGAAAGTCAGAGTTAGATCACACACTTTTCACCCTCACTACACCCTCAGGTATGGTTGCTCTCCTTGTGTATGTGGATGATATCATTATCACAGGGAGTGATAAGGAGGGTATCAAAGCAACCAAGGATTTTCTCAAATCCATGTTTGAAATCAAAGATTTGGGAGAAATGAAATACTTTCTTGGAATTGAGATTTGTAGATCCAAGGAAGGGTTATTCATGTCCCAAAGGAAGTATACACTTGATCTTTTGAAAGATGCAGGTGCTTATGGAGGCAAGACAACAAGGATACCTATGGAGGATGGCTACAAAGTACCAAGAGAGGGGGAGATTGAAGACAGCAAGCCATTTCATGATCCTAAACTCTATAGAAAACTTGTTGGCAAATTGATTTACCTTACCATCACAAGACCTGACATATGTTTTGCTGTGAATCAGGTGAGTCAACATATGCAGCTTCCCAAGGAACATCATTGGCACATGGTGGAGAGGCTGCTGATGTATCTGAATGGCTCGCCAGATCAAGGAGTCTGGATGGGGTGCAATGGAAGCACTGAAGTGGTGGGCTATTGTGATGCTGATTGGGCAGGAGATAGAGCTGACAGGAGATAGAGCTGACAGGAGATCAACAACCGGCTATTGCACATTCATTGGAGGCAACTTGGTTACATGGAAGAGTAAGAAGCAGAAGGTGGTCTCTTGCTCAAGTGCAGAAGCTGAGTATAGAGCTATGCTGAAGCTTACCAACGAGCTGGTGTGGATCAAAGGCATCTTGAAGCATTTGGAGATTGATCAAGCCGCGCCTATGACAATGCATTGTGATAACCAAGCAGCTATCCACATTGCCTCCAACTCGGTGTTTCATGAGAGAACCAAGCACATTGAGGTTGATTGTCACAAGGTGAGGCAGATGATCATCCTATGAGTCATCCTGCCATGCTACACTCGGAGTGAAGATCAGTTGGCTGATGTGTTCACTAAGGCTGCAAGACAAAAGACTATGGAGTCCATTCACATTAGATTGGGACTCATAGATCTTGGGAAGAGAAGGAGTTGATCCCCTAAGTCATGAGGTCTTTACTCTTTTTCCCTCATCAAAGTTTTGTCCCAATGGGTTTTCTTTGGTGAGGTTTTTAATGAGGAAGATCTCATGGCTGTCCAAGCTTAGACTATCACAAAGCTAAGCTTGAGGGGGAGTGTTGAGATGTGTTGAGGTATATGTGAAGGTATTGAGGAGTTAAGGACATGAGAAAGCTAAGGAGTGAAAGGAAAGGGAGTGAAGAGTGAGCTAAGGCATGGTACGGACGGGCCATCCGTACACTGACCGTACCAAGGTAAAACTAGGATGGTAACTTCACCGAGTAACTCTTATGGACCGAGGTGAAGTTACACTTGACCAAAAGCTTATGCAGATGTTGGAGTGGATAAGGGAGGCGCGGCTTGACAGCTAGGACAGGCTGGCAAGGGCTGGAAAGGAAGAGCATCTTGGACTTGGATCAGGAAGATGCCCGAACGTGTGAGGCCAGTCATTGGCCGGTTCAAACAAAAGCAAAGGCTCCTCCCTTGACCTCACATGCTTATCTACTCTTGTGTTTCGAAAACCCTAATGTCTAGAACAATATAAATATGTAACCTCACTCATTAATAAAGACATACAGTTCTGAGTCTCTCTCTAATCTCTTAAGGCACCATGATTCTCTCTTAGACACTAAACAGCTCTCAAGTCTCTTAATCTTTCACAATCTCTTTCTAATCTCTACTTAAACTCTCACTTATACTCTAGTTACTCTAAGGATCTCTAAATCTCATAAAAGGAATTAGGATGAAGAAGCTATCACACTTTCAAATCAGGTGATCCCAGTTTTCCTGTTTGGGAATATGACAACTTCCTTGTCATTCTAATCAAACCAGGATGAATCGCGGTGTAAGAAGCTTTATTTTGATACATAAAGTAGTGGATAATCACCAAGAAGTTTATTAAATCTCATAGGAGTTAGGATGAAGAACCTATCCCACTTTCAAATCAGGTGATCCCAGTTTTCCTGTTTGGGAATATGACAACTTCTTTGTCATTCTAATCAAACCAGAAAGAATCGCGATGTAAGAAGCTTGATTTTGATACATAAAGTAGTGGAGAATCACTAGTAAGTGGAAAAAAATCTCACAGGAGTTAGGATGAAGAAGCTATCCCACTTTCAAATCAGGTGATCCCAGTTTTCCTGTTTGGGAATATGACAACTTCTTTGTTATTCTAATCAAACCAGGAAGAATCGCGATGTAAGAAGCTTGATTTTGATACATAAAGTAGTGGAGAATCATTAGGAAGTGGAATAAATCTCATAGGAGTTAGGATGAAGAAGCTATCACACTTTCAAATCAGGTGATCCCAGTTTTCCTGTTTGGGAATATGACAACTTCATTGTCATTCTAATCAAACCAGGAAGAATCGCGATGTAAGAAGCTTGATTTTGATACATAAAGTAGTGGAGAATCATTAGGAAGTGGAATAAATCTCAAAGGAATTAGGATGAAGATGTTGAGATGAGTTGAGACATATGAGATAAGAGGTAAAGACACAAAGGAGTTGAGGACATAAAGAGGGCAAAGGAGTTAAGAGAAGAAATGGGTTGATAGAGATGGTACGGACGGATAGGCCGTACCATTGGCCGTACAAAGGTAAAAGCGGCCAAGTAACTCTCCGGGTAACTTACATGGACTTACTTGAAGTTACACTTGACCAAGACCTTATCCGAACGTTGGAGAGGATAAGGGAGGCGCGGCTTGACAGCTAGGACAGGCTGGCAAGGGCTGGAAAGGAGGAGCATCTGGTCTTGGATAAGAAAGATGCTTCAAACGTGTGGAGACACCCATTGGCCGGTTCAAATTAAAGCTTAGGCTCCCCTTTGACTCTACATGCTTATGATTTCGAAAACCCTAAGTGTATGGACCTATATATATGTAATCTCATCCCTTAATAAAGATCAGACAGTTCTAAACAATTAATCTCTCTAGACTTTTCATAATGATTCTCCATTAGTCTCTTAATCTCTTAAGCTACACAAATCTCTTCCTTATTCTCATCTAAACTCAGATTATCTTTTACATTACTTAAAACTCTTATGGTATCAGAGCCAGGTTGATTTCAATCTGAGTTCTTGGTGTTTTTCTCTTGAAGATTCAAACTTAAAACTTTAAGAGATCAAGTGAGTGTGTTTGAAGTGTTCGTGGAAGAATCTACATCACGGGGGTTTCATCTACGTTAGGGAGTTCTTATCTGGATCTTTGGAGGTTCTTTGAAGGTGAAAGACAAGACACGAGGGGGTTGAAGCTGGTGGTGTGGTTCTAAGTCTCAAGATCAAGTCTTCTACAAGTTATTAAGGTGAAACTGTTGAAGATGGAAAGCGGTACAAAGATGAAGGTTGCTGTGACTTTCAAGGGAAGTAACTACCTAGTATGGTCTAGGATGGTGAAGACTGCTGTGGGAAGCAAGGGTTTATGGAAGCATATCACGTCTGGTGAAGCTCCAAAGCTCATTACCCAAGGAGGAGACAAGGAGAGTGTCTCGGAAGCTGAAGCTGAGAAGTGGCAACAAGAGGACTTGATGGTGATGTCTGTTCTTCATGCCTCATTGGAGCCGTCCATTCTTGATGCTTACAGCTATTGTGAGACAGCCAAGGAGCTGTGGGAAACATTGAAGAAGGTGTATGGAAACACATCTAACCTTAGCCGGGTCTTTGAAGTGAAGAAGGCTCTAAATGGCTTAGCTCAAGAGGACATGGAGTTCACTAAGCATTTGGGAAGGTTCAGGACACTCTGGTCAGAGTTGGAGATGCTAAGGCCAAGCACAACTGATCCGGAGCTTCTAAATGAAAGGAGGGAGCAGGATAAGGTCTTTGGGTTGTTGCTTACATTGAATCCGAGCTACAATGGGCTGATCAAGCATGTGCTGAGGGCTGAGAAACTCCCTGATCTGGAGGATGCGTGTGCTCAGATACAAAAGGAGCAAGGCTCCATTGGCTTGTTTGGTGGCAAAGGAGACCTGTCTCTAGCAAATGCTGCGCAAACTGATCATGAAGAGACTCCACAAGCTAATAAGGCAGCACACAGCAAGTATGAGGATAGGAAGTTCAATGGCAACTGTGATCACTGCAAGAAGCATGGACACAAGAAGAGTCAGTGCTGGATACTTCATCCCCACCTAAAGCCGGCAAAGTTTATGAAGGAAAGGGAGGCAAGAGCCCACGCATCTGAGGGAACAAGTGGAGCTGGGTCATCTAACCGTGGAGCTGAAGGAGAAGGTCGTGAGGGTGATGGCAAGGCACTGGTGACATACTCAGGAGCTCCTAACAACCGTGGCAATGATCATGACTACATCAGGAGGTCCGAGATGGATGCTCTCATCAAAATGCTCAAGGAGAACGGTAACACTCATGGGTACTCCTTTGGTGCGTCTATGATAGCTACATCTGCCTTGTTGATGACATTGCTAGGATTAATAGGATTAAGAGTAATGAGAACTTTAGAAATGAGTACACCTTTGCTAGAAATGCTAGGATGAATCATGAGTCCAATGCATTTAGATCACCTTTGAACCTGTGTAACAATGCTAGCAACATAACTAAACCATTAATTGTTGATTCTGGTGCATCTCATCACATGATTAGTGATACAAATCTTATTAAGGATATAGAACCAACTAATGGACATGTTATGATTGCAAATGGAGACAAGATACCTATTAGAGGAATAGGAAACTTGAAATTGTTTGATAAGAATACTAGAGCTTTCTATATGCCTGAATTTACATCTAACTTGCTATCTGTTAAGAAATGCACAACTGATTTGAATTGCAATGTTATATTCAGTCCTAATGATGTAAAGTTTCAGGATATTGAGAGCAGCCAATTGATTGGAAAAGGAATCACTAAAGGAGAATTATACTTGCTTGAAGAACTTGATCCTATTTCCAATCACAATTGTTCATTCACCTCTGCTTCTAGTTTAAATAAAAATGCTTTGTGGCATGCTAGATTAGGACACCCTCATGGAAGGGCTTTGAACTTGATGTTACCAGGTGTTTCATTTGAAAATAAGGATTGTGAAGCTTGCATTTTAGGCAAGCATTGTAAAATTGTGTTTCCAAACTCTACTAGTGTTTATGATAAGTGTTTTGACTTGATTCATTCTGATGTTTGGACTGCACCTTGCATATCTAGAGATAATCATAAATACTTTGTCACATTCATTGATGAAAAATCTAAATACACCTGGTTAACTTTAATTCCATCAAAAGATAGGGTGATAGATGCATTTAAGAACTTTCAAACTTATGTGACTAACCATTACAATGCCAAGATTAAAATTTTGAGATCAGATAATGGAGGAGAGTACACAAGCTATGCGTTCAAGAGTCATCTAAGTCACCATGGAATCTTGCATCAAACAAGCTGCCCTTACACACCTCAACAGAATGGTGTGGCTGAGAGGAAAAACAGGCACTTGATGGAGGTTGCTAGATCACTAATGTTCCAAGCAAATGTCCCAAAGAGATTTTGGAGTGATGCTGTGGCCACTGCTTGCTACTTGATCAATAGAATTCCTACAAAGGTCTTAAAGGATCAAGCACCATTTGAAGTTCTAAACAAGCACAAGCCATCAGTGGACTACTTGAGAGTTTTTGGATGCTTATGTTATGTGTTGGTACCAGGAGAATTGAGGAACAAGTTAGAAGCAAGAAGCACTAAGGCAATGTTCATTGGTTACTCAACAACACAAAAGGGATACAAGTGCTATGATCCAGATACTAGAAGAGTTCTGACCTCTAGAGATGTGAAGTTCATAGAAGCAAGAGGATACTATGAAGAAAAGAATCAAGAGGATCTAAAGGATTTGACATCAGATAAGGCCGGAGCTTTGAGAATGATCTTGGAAGGTCTAGGCATCAAGATGAACCAGGATCCGAATGTTGATGGTGGAAACCAACAAGCAAGCTCCGGAGCACCTGTTGGAGTTGATCAAACACCTCACCTTGATCATGAGGGGGGAAGTGAGCCTGAAACTCAAGAAAATGGCCAAGATGGAGCCGGCTTGGGTGAAGAAGGAGAAGAGAGTAACTCAGGCTCTCATAATCAAGGTGACCAAAGACAAGAAGATGTAGAAGCTCAGGTTGAAGTACAAGAGCCGAGTGTTCAAGATGAGCTGGTTCAAGATCAGCCAGTATTGAGAAGAAGCACAAGGCTGAGAAAGGATCCTTCTAACTGGGTAAACACGAGAGTGTACTACAATGCCCAGGCTGTGGAGCATCCTACTCAGGCCGTGTGTTCCTTTGCTCAATATCCTGAAGAGCATTGTGCTTTTATGGTGAACTTGGATAAGAATTATATTCCAAAGAGCTATGAAGAGGCAATGTTAGATAAGGAGTGGAAGGAATCAGTGAGAGCTGAGGCAGGAGCTATGGTAAAAAATGATACATGGTATGAGAGTGAACTACCTAAGGGAAAGAAGGCAGTATCAAGTAGATGGATCTTCACAATCAAGTACAAGGCTGATGGGCAAATTGAGAGGAAGAAGTCAAGACTGGTTGCAAGAGGCTTCACACAAACCTATGGAGAAGATTACATTGAGACATTTGCACCAGTAGCTAAGCTACATACAATCCGGATTGTACTAAGTTTAGCTGTGAACCTTGGATGGGGCTTATGGCAAATGGATGTGAAGAATGCTTTTCTACAAGGAGAGCTTGAGGATGAAGTCTATATGCATCCTCCACCAGGCCTTGAACACTTAGTAAAGAAGGGAAATGTGTTGAGATTGAAGAAAGCCATCTATGGATTGAAGCAATCACCAAGAGCTTGGTACAACAAGCTGAGTACTACCTTGAATGGCCGAGGCTTCAAGAAGTCTGAACTAGATCACACTCTCTTCACTCTTACCACTCCCTCAGGTATGATAGCCCTCCTTGTGTATGTTGATGATATCATTATCACAGGAAGTGATAAGGAAGGTATCATAGCAACCAAGGAGTTCCTTAAATCCATGTTTGAGATTAAAGACTTGGGAGAAATGAAATACTTTCTTGGAATTGAGATATGTAGATCCAAGGAAGGTTTATTCATGTCTCAAAGGAAGTATACACTTGATCTTTTGAAAGGTGCAGGTGCTTATGGAGGCAAGACAGCAAGGATGCCTATGGAGGATGGCTACAAAGTCCCACGAGAGGGGGAGATTGAAGACAGCAAACCTTATCAGGATCCTAAACTCTATAGAAAACTAGTTGGTAAATTGATTTACCTTACCATAACTAGACCTGACATTTGTTTTGCTGTGAATCAGGTGAGTCAACACATGCAAGTGCCTAAGGAGCATCACTGGCGTATGGTGGAGAGAATCTTGATGTATCTCAACGGCTCACCTGATCAAGGAGTATGGATGGGTTGCAATGGGAGCACTGAAGTGGTTGGATACTGTGATGCGGATTGGGCCGGTGATAGAGCAGACAGGAGATCAACCACAGGCTATTGCACATTCATTGGAGGCAACTTGGTCACGTGGAAGAGTAAGAAGCAAAAGGTGGTCTCTTGCTCAAGTGCAGAAGCTGAGTATAGAGCTATGCTGAAGCTTACCAACGAGCTGGTGTGGATCAAAGGCATCTTGAAGCATTTGGAGATTGATCAAGCCACACCAATGACAATGCATTGTGATAACCAAGCAGCTATCCACATTGCCTCCAACTCCGTGTTCCATGAGAGAACCAAGCACATTGAAGTTGATTGTCACAAAGTGAGGCAGATGATTATCCTAGGAGTCATCCTGCCATGCTACACTAGGAGTGAAGATCAGTTGGCTGATGTGTTCACTAAGGCTGCGAGACACAAGACTATGGAGTCCATTCACATTAGATTGGGACTCATAGATCTTGGGAAGAGAAGGAGCTGATCCCCTAAGTCATGAGGTCTTTACTCTTTTTCCCTCATCAAAGTTTTGTCCCAATGGGTTTTCTTTGGTGAGGTTTTTAATGAGGAAGATCTCATGGCTAGCCAAGCTTAGACTTTCACAAAGCTAAGCTTGAGGGGGAGTGTTGAGATGAGTTGAGACATATGAGATAAGAGGTAAAGACACAAAGGAGTTGAGGACATAAAGAGGGCAAAGGAGTTAAGAGAAGAAATGGGTTGATAGAGATGGTACGGACGGATAGGCCGTACCATTGGCCGTACAAAGGTAAAAGCGGCCAAGTAACTCTCCGGGTAACTTACATGGACTTACTTGAAGTTACACTTGACCAAGACCTTATCCGAACGTTGGAGAGGATAAGGGAGGCGCGGCTTGACAGCTAGGACAGGCTGGCAAGAGCTGGAAAGGAAGAGCATCTGGTCTTGGATAAGAAGATGCTTCAAACGTGTGGAGACACCCATTGGCCGGTTCAAATTAAAGCTTAGGCTCCCTTTGACTCTACATGCTTATGATTTCGAAAACCCTAAGTGTATGGACCTATATATATGTAATCTCATCATTAATAAAGATCAGACAGTTCTAAACAATTAATCTCTCTAGACTTTTCATAATGATTCTCCATTAGTCTCTTAATCTCTTAAGCTACACAAATCTCTTCCTTATTCTCATCTAAACTCAGATTATCTTTTACATTACTTAAAACTCTTAGAAGACGCTATCACACTTTCAAATCAGGTGATCCCAGTTTTCCTGTTTGGGAATATGACAACTTCCTTGTCATTCTAATCAAACCAAGATGAATCGCGATGTGAGAAGCTTGATTTTGATACATAAAGTAGTGGAGAATCATTAGGAAGTGGAATAAATCTCATAGGAGTTAGGATGAAGAAGCTATCCCACTTTCAAATCAGGTGATTCCAGTTTTCCTGTTTGGGAATATGACAACTTCTTTGTCATTTAAATCAAACCAGGATGAATCGCGATGTAAGAAGCTTGATTTTGATACATAAAGTAGTGGATAATCACCAAGAAGTTTATTAAATCTCATAGGAGTTAGGATGAAAAACCTATCCCACTTTCAAATCAGGTGATCCCAGTTTTCCTGTTTGGGAATATGACAACTTCTTTGTCATTCTAATCAAACCAGAAAGAATCGCGATGTAAGAAGCTTGATTTTGATACATAAAGTAGTGGAGAATCACTAGTAAGTGGAAAAAATCTCACAGGAGTTAGGATGAAGAAGCTATCCCACTTTCAAATCAGGTGATCCCAGTTTTCCTGTTTGGGAATATGACAACTTCTTTGTCATTCTAATCAAACCAGGAAGAATCGCGATGTAAGAAGCTTGATTTTGATACATAAAGTAGTGGAGAATCATTAGGAAGTGGAATAAATCTCATAGGAATTAGGATGAAGAAACTATCACACTTTCAAATCAGGTGATCCCAGTTTTCCTGTTTGGGAATATGACAACTTCATTGTCATCCTAATCAAACCAGGAAGAATCGCGAAGTAAGAAGCTTGATTTTGATACATAAAGTAGTGGAGAATCATTAGGAAGTGGAATAAATCTCAAAGGAATTTGGATGAAGAAGCTATCACACTTTCAAATCAGGTGATCCCAGTTTTCCTGTTTGGGAATATGACAACTTCCTTGTCATTCTAATCAAACCAGGAAGAATCGCGATGTAAGAAGCTTGATTTTGATACATAAAGTAGTGGAGAATCATTAGGAAGTGGAATAAATCTCATAGGAATTAGGATGAAGAAACTTTCACACTTTCAAATCAGGTGATCCCAGTTTTCCTGTTTGGGAATATGACAACTTCATTGTCATCCTAATCAAACCAGGAAGAATCGCGATGTAAGAATCTTGATTTTGATACATAAAGTAGTGGAGAATCATTAGGAAGTGGAATAAATCTCATAGGATTAGGGATGAAGAAGCTATCACACTTTCAAATCAAGTGATCCCAGTTTCCTGTTTGGGAATATGACACTTCTTTGTCATTCTAATCAAGCCAGGATGAATCGCGGGTGTAAGAAGCTTTATTTTGATACATAAAGTAGTGGAGAATCATTAGGAAGTGAAATAAATCTCATAGGAGTTAGGATGAAGAAGCTATCCCACTTTCCAATCAGGTGATTCCAGTTTTCCTGTTTGGGAATATGACAACTTCTTTGTCATTCAAATCAAACCAGGATGAATCGCGATGTAAGAAGCTTGATTTTGATACATAAAATAGTGGATAACCACCAAGAAGTTTATTAAATCTCATAGGAGTTAGGATGAAGAAGCTATCCCACTTTCAAATCAGGTGATCCCACTTTTCCTGTTTGGGAATATGACAACTTCCTTGTCATTCTAATCAAACCAGGATGAATCGCGGTGTAAGAAGCTTTATTTTGATACATAAAGTAGTGGATAATCACCAAGAAGTTTATTAAATCTCATAGGAGTTAGGATGAAGAACCTATCCCACTTTCAAATCAGGTGATCCCAGTTTTCCTGTTTGGGAATATGACAACTTCTTTGTCATTCTAATCAAACCAGAAAGAATCGCGATGTAAAAAGCTTGATTTTGATACATAAAGTAGTGGAGAATCACTAGTAAGTGAAAAAAATCTCACAGGAGTTAGGATGAAGAAGCTATCCCACTTTCAAATCAGGTGATCCCAGTTTTCCTGTTTGGGAATATGACAACTTCTTTGTCATTCTAATCAAACCAGGAAGAATCGCGATGTAAGAAGCTTGATTTTGATACATAAAGTAGTGGAGAATCATTAGGAAGTGGAATAAATCTCATAGGAGTTAGGATGAAGAAGCTATCACACTTTCAAATCAGGTGATCCCAGTTTTCCTGTTGGGAATATGACAACTTCATTGTCATTCTAATCAAACCAGGAAGAATCGCGATGTAAGAAGCTTGATTTTGATACATAAAGTAGTGGAGAATCATTAGGAAGTGGAATAAATCTCAAAGGAATTAGGATGAAGACGCTATCACACTTTCAAATCAGGTGATCCCAGTTTTCCTGTTTGGGAATATGACAACTTCCTTGTCATTCTAATCAAACCAAGATGAATCGCGATGTGAGAAGCTTGATTTTGATACATAAAGTAGTGGAGAATCATTAGGAAGTGGAATAAATCTCATAGGAGTTAGGATGAAGAAGCTATCCCACTTTCAAATCAGGTGATTCCAGTTTTCCTGTTTGGGAATATGACAACTTCTTTGTCATTTAAATCAAACCAGGATGAATCGCGATGTAAGAAGCTTGATTTTGATACATAAAGTAGTGGATAATCACCAAGAAGTTTATTAAATCTCATAGGAATTAGGATGAAAACCTATCCCACTTTCAAATCAGGTGATCCCAGTTTTCCTGTTTGGGAATATGACAACTTCTTTGTCATTCTAATCAAACCAGAAAGAATCGCGATGTAAGAAGCTTTATTTTGATACATAAAGTAGTGGAGAATCACTAGTAAGTGGAAAAAATCTCACAGGAGTTAGGATGAAGAAGCTATCCCACTTTCAAATCAGGTGATCCCAGTTTCCTGTTTGGGAATATGACAACTTCTTTGTCATTCTAATCAAACCAGGAAGAATCGCGATGTAAGAAGCTGATTTTGATACATAAAGTAGTGGAGAATCATTAGGAAGTGGAATAAATCTCATAGGAATTAGGATGAAGAAACTATCACCACTTTCAAATCAGGTGATCCAGTTTTCCTGTTTGGGAATATGACAACTTCATTGTCATCCTAATCAAACCAGGAAGAATCGCGAAGTAAGAAGCTTGATTTTGATACATAAATAGTGGAGAATCATTAGGAAGTGGAAAAAATCTCAAGGAATTTGGATGAAGAAGTATCACACTTTCAAATCAGGTGATCCCAGTTTCTGTTTGGGAAATGACAACTTCCTGTCATTCTAATCAAACCAGGATGAATCGCGGTGTAAGAGCTTTATTTTGATACATAAAGTAGGGATAATCACAAGAAGTTTATTAAATCTGATAGGAGTTAGGATGAAGAACCTATCCCACTTTCAAATCAGGTGATCCAGTTTTCCTGTTTGGGAATATGACAACTTTGTTCATAATCAAACCAGAAAGAATCTCGATGTAAGAAGCTTGATTTGATACATAAAGTAGTGGAGAATCACTAGTAAGTGGAAAAAATCTCACAGGAGTTAGGATGAAGAAGCATCCCACTTTCAAATCAGTGATCCCAGTTTTCCTGTTTGGGAATATGACAACTTCTGTCATTCTAATCAAACCAGGAAGAATCGCGATGTAAGAAGCTGATTTGATACATAAAGTAGTGGAGAATCATTAGGAAGTGGAATAAATCTCATAGGATTAGGGAAGAAGAAACTTTCACACTTTCAAATCAGGTGATCCCAGTTTTCCTGTTTGGGAATATGACAACTTCATTGTCATCCTAATCAAACCAGGAAGAATCGCGTGTAAGAATCTTGATTTTGATACATAAAGTAGTGGAGAATCATTAGGAGTGGAATAAATCTCATAGGAATTAGGATGAAGAAGCTATCACACTTTCAAATCAGGTGATCCCAGTTTTCCTGTTTGGGAATATGACAACTTCTTTGTCATTCTAATCAGCCAGGATGAATCGCGGTGTAAGAAGCTTATTTGAACATAAAGTAGTGGAGAATCATTAGGAAGTGAAATAAATCTCATAGGAGTTAGGATGAAGAGCTATCCCACTTTCCAATCAGGTGATTCCAGTTTTCCTGTTGGGAATATGACAACTTCTTTGTCATTCAAATCAAACCAGGATGAATCGCGATGTAAAAAGCTTGATTTTGATACATAAAATAGTGGATACCACCAAGAAGTATTAAACTCATAGGAGTTAGGATGAAGAAGCTATCCCACTTTCAAATCAGGTGATCCCACTTTCCTGTTTGGGAATATGACAACTTCTTTATCATTCTAATCAAACCAAGAGAATGGGGTGTAAGAAGCTTGATTTTGATACATAAAGTAGTGGAGAATCATTAGGAAGTGGAAATAATCTCACAGGAGTTAGGATGAAGAAGCTATCCCACTTTCAAATCAGGTGATCCCAGTTTTCCTATTTGGGAATATGACAACTTCTTTGCCATCTAATCAAAACAGGAAGAATCGCGATGTAAGAGGTTGATTTTGATACATAAAGTAGTGGAGAATCATTAGGAGTGGGAATAAATCTCATAGTATAGGATGAAGAAGCTATCCCACTTTCAAATCAGGTGATCCCAGTTTCTGTTGGGGAATATGACAACTTCTTTGTCATTCTAATCAAACCAGGAAGAATCGCGTTGTAAGAAGCTTGATTTTGATACATAAAGTAGTGGAGATCATTAGGAAGTGGAATAAATCTCATAGGAGTTAGGATGAAGAAGCTATCCCACTTTCAAATCTGGTGATCCCAGTTTCCTGTTTGGGAATATGACAACTTCTGTCATTCTAATCAAACCAGGAAGAATCGCGATGTAGAGAAGCGATTTTGATACATAAAGTAGTGGAGAATCATTAGGAATGGAATAAATCTCATAGGATTAGATGAAGAAACTATCACCACTTTCAAAACAGGTGATCCAGTTTTCCTGTTTGGGAATATGACAACTTCTTGTCATGCTAATCAAACAGGAAGAATCGCGATGTAAGAAGCTGATTGATACATAAAGTATGTGGAGAATCATTAGGAGTGGAATAAATCTCAATGGAATTAGGATGAAGAAGCTATCACACTTTCAAATCAGGTGATCCCAGTTTTCGCGATTGTAAGAAGTTGAGTTGATACATAAAGTAGTGGATAACACAAGAAGTAAATCTCATAGGAGTTAGGAGAGAAGCTATCCCACTTTCAAATCAGGTGATCCCACTTTCCTGTTGGGAATATGACAACTTCTTGTTCATTCTAATCAAACCAGGATGAATCGCGGTTTGTACTTGTAAGAAAGAAGCTTATTTTGATACATTAAAAGTAGTGATAATCACCAAGAAGTTTATTAAATCTCATAGGAGTTAGGATGAAGAACCTATCACACTTTCAAATCAGGTGATCCCAGTTTTCCTGTTTGGAATATGAAAACTTCTTTGTCATTCTAATCAAACAGAAAGAATCGCGATGTAAAAAGCTTGATTGACACATAAGTAGTGAGCACACTAGTAAGTGGAAAAAAAAAAAAAATCTAAGGAGTTAGGATGAAGAAGCTAGACAACTTTCAAATCAGGTGATCCCAGTTTTCCTGTTTGGGAATATGACAACGCTCTTTGTCATTCTAATCAAACCAGGAAGAAAGCGATGTAAGAAGCTTTGATTTGATACAAAGTAGTGGAGAATCATTAGAAGTGGAATAAATCTCAAGGAAGT